>NW_022280072.1:3285464-3290285 GCF_004355925.1 Anarrhichthys ocellatus
TCCCCTCTCTTCATGTGACTCGTTGTGTCCCCTCTCTTCATGTGACTGCAGGTTTTCCTCTGAACATCCTGTGCCTCCTACCACATCTGATCCAGCACTTTGACAGCCCGACCCCGTTCTGTAAGGAGACGGCCGACAAGATCGCCAAGCTGTGCGCGGAGGAGAAGTCCGCCACGCTGTCCAACCTGGCCCACATGATGAGCCTGTACAGCGCACACAGCTACTCCCGCGACTGCACCAACTGGATCAACGTGGTCTGTCGCTACCTCCACGACGCCTTCGCCGACATAACCTTGAACCTGGTCACGTACCTGGCTGAGGTAGAACACCATGACGATCAGCCTTGTTGTTTAGTAACACAGTGGTAGGATCACACCAGTGATGTGTCTTGTCTCGGTCTCTCTCTCTTAGTTGCTGGAGAAGGGCCTTCCCAGCATGCAGCAGTCCTTGTTGCAGATCATCTACAGCCTGCTGAGTCACATCGACCTATCGGCAGCCCCCGTCAAACAGTTCAACCTGGAGATCATGAAGATCATCGGCAAATATGTTCAGGTGAGCTTTCGCCGCACTTCTTGTATAGTTTTGATCAAACAGTAAGTAACTCGCTGGTTGTTGTGAGTTGTTCTTATTACGTATTTCTTCAGTGACTCAGTAGGTTAAGTGATTTACTTTTTGAGTACATGCTAGTGGTGTAACGGACCATTATGGATCTGTACGGATCCCCCTCACTGTTCATCACGCATGTGAACCTCAGATTAATGACGCAGTTTAACGTTAACCATCACAGTGTAAATAAAGTTTTACTGACGATGGTTCTTCTCCAATATTCCGTAGAACATGTGTTTCTAGTCTCTGATCTCTGATAATTTTTCATTGTAAACAACCAATCAGTGTTAGCAGCACCGCTAACGCTAACCAACGGAGGTTCACTACTCGTACACACGTATTTCTTATTATTAATTGATTACATTACTTGTTACATTCTGAAATGAGCAGCACCAGGAATTGAACCCTGGGTCTCTGCAGTGGAGAACTTCACCCATGCAACACTTTGGTGCAGTTTGGTGCATATGTTCAATAATAATTGATTTGGGGTGTAACACTTGTGTAACTGAGGTCACCCCCTCACCCACCACCACCACTCTCATTACGTTAAGAGGCGGAGCTCCCTGGATGATGCTGGGGCCTCTTGTCCAGGAGGTGGCAGTGTTCGCTAACAGATGTTCATTCACAGAAACAAAACCTGTTCTGCTACTTGTCTTGGTCAGCGACAACGTGACACATTTTATTATTTAGTTTGTTGGGTTATGAACAGAACCGTGGATTTTGAGAATCATCACCTCTAATAGTTGTGTTTTTACTGGATGCAGCCTGGTGTAATATTTTACACTTCCTTTGGTGACCACTCTACTGTCTTGTTGGCTACGTATTGATTTAAGCTGATTAGGAGAATTGTTTTTATTGTCAATTAATTGTCTGTTCTATAAAATGTTGAAAAATGTTTCCCAAAGCTCAAGATGACGTCCTCAGATGTCTTGTTTTGTCCACAACTCAAATATTAAAGTAGGAAAGAATCTAGAAGATATTCACGTTTGAGAAATTTTAATAATCGGTTGTTATATTGCTGATTTAATAGTTAATCCATCAATGGTTGCAGCTCTAACACTGAGGCAGAATTTCCCCTTTGGGGACAGTAAAGTATATCTTATCTTCTTATTTCACACAGTCTGATGTATGTGGAGGATCTGGTCTATACATAGCGGCACAGTTGAGAATAAAAAAAGGAGGAACATGTCTTTACAGAATCATTGTGTGGCGGCTTACTGCCAGTGTTTGCCATTGTGTTTGTGTGTAGCCAGCATCACCCCTGCGTGTGCATTGGTGTGCACTGGGATACATTGTAGAAAATGGTACAGAATGCAAATGGCCTCGGAGATTAAGTGGCTGCTGTGGGTCGGGGGTTTGTTTCGGCCTTCTGAGGGGAAAAATACATCACATTCATGAGTATGTCCAGTGTGACTAGAGACACCTACACAGCCTGCTATCTCACAATGGTCTCATTATATTGCTCTGTTGGTTTCTCACAGAGCCCTCATTGGAAGGAGGCTCAGAACATTCTGAAGTTGGTGGTGTCCCGCTCAGCCAGCCTCGTCGTTCCCGACGACGTGCAGCGCTCCTACAGCACCGAGTCGTGCGGCTCTCCAGAAATTGCCTTTACGCGCATATTCAACAACTCTTCTAAGGAGCTGCCCGGCAAAACGCTGGACTTCCACTTTGACATCTCAGAGGTCAGTGTCCTCCCGCTCCAGAGCATTTATTTCAGTGTATTCACTTTGAGGATATGCTCTGTATTGTGTTATTGTTAACTCACGTTATTTGACTCTATAGACACCAATCATAGGGCATAAATATGGTGACCAGCGCACTGCGGCGGGCCGGAATGGAAAGCCGCAGGTGATTGCCGTAACGAGGAGTACGTCCTCCACGTCGTCCGGCTCCAACTCAAATGGTCTGGTGCCAGTAAGCTGGAAGAGGCCTCAACTCTCTCAGGTACCTACTCAAACACACACACAACATCCAACACACACACACGACATCCAACACACACACACGACATCCAACACACGCACGACATCCAACACAAAGTCGATACAGGAAGAAAAAAGATTACATCCAAATATAGCGGAAAGAACATCTGCAATAGAAAATGCAAATGGATGATCTGTTTGACTCTGAATGGACCATAATGTCCGAAATGAACATCATGCTGTATTGAAGAAGACTTGAAACTAGAGATTGAGACCATAAACTCATGTTTACAATGTTTACTGAGGTAATAAATCAAGAGAGAAGTAGAGTCATTTTCTCATAGACTTCTATACAACCAGAGGAGTCGCCCCCTGGTGGACACTAGAGAGAATGCAGCATAACTCTGCAGAACCGGAGGTTGCCTCCTGGTGTAGATGAGTTCAGGCTGCAGTACTTGTGTGAAACAGACTTGACTCTCACTCTGTAATTCTTATGGACCTGGTGTCGGATGTTGTATAGATAGTAAAACACTGTTTTCTCATCATGATCATGTGTTTTTGTTACAGAGAAGAACCAGAGAGAGGCTGATGAATGTCCTGTCTTTATGCGGCCCGGAGTCTGGCGTTCCCAAAAATCCATCTGTAAGACTCCTCTCCTACTCTAAAGCCTCTGACAAGGTCTCTGTAAAATCACTGTTAAAGATACCGCTGTTGTTACTGCATTGTCCTTTTTGTTGTTGATTTTGATTTCATTTTTGTTTGAATGTTTTTCAATGGACATACAGCACTTGTATTTTACCTTTTGACAACAAACAGTCTCTTTACTTCCTTTCTGTGCAGGTGGTGTTCTCATCCAATGAGGATCTGGACTCTGCAGACCAGCAGACCAGTCTCATACCCACAGTGGAGGAGGAGGTCAGAGAAGAGGAGCTGCAGGGAGAAGACACGGGCAGCGAGCAGCAGTTTGGTGTCTTCAAGGACTTTGACTTCTTAGATGTGGAGCTGGAGGATGCCGAGGTGAGAAATGACTGTGAAAGTGACACACACGGTGTGTGTGTGTGTGTGTGTGTGTGTGTGTGTGTGTGTGTGTGTGTGTCAAGGTGAAGTAGCCTCATAACTGCAGTAATTATGAAAAGGTAATAAATTGAAGGACATATGAAAGAGCTGATAGTGGACAGTATAATTATGTCATATTAGAAATGCATAAATCATCTGTAAAAGACCACAATTTCTAAATACACTCGAATGGTTTGAAGAGCAGGGACCCTGATTCAAGTACACTTTTGATTCTGAACTAACTCTTAAAACACTAAAGTCTCTCAACAACACAACCTCAGCAACAGATGGAGGCAGCAGGAGAGCAGCAGCTCCTGTGTCCTGAGAGGTAGAATCAGTGTTTGAGTGAATGGAGTCTGGTGTGTTTGTAGAGATCATAGATAACAGCTTGAGTTCCCCTCAGAAAGGTCTGTCTGACAGCAAGGTAAAGAGCTGAAGACATTCTGAATATAGCTTCACTTCAACTGAGAGACATTCTGTTAGGAGTCTAACACAGACTATGGAGAAGAACCTCACTTCTAAACATCACTATTGTCACTTTAATGTGTTGTTTGTCCAACTTGTGTCTACATTTCTGTGTTTTGTAACCGTCTTAAGTCTACTAACAACGTATTCCTTCTCTTCTCTTGCCACAAGGAGTTCCAGGTAAGTCTGTGGGCCACGGAGCTCTTTAGAGACGGAGTTCTCTGCAGTGTCCCCGGTGTCTCTTCGTGTTGTCGCCAAATGAAGTTCTTTAGTGCTCTTTGATTTGATATTGTGCCCCCTGTGGTTGTGAACCCTTTTCTTTTATAGTTTTAGAACATTGCATCATTACCATCCCATGGAGGGAAATCATCTCACCCACTCATGCATTTATTATTTTGATTGTGGAATGTTGTCGTCTTGTTTTCTTTGTTTTGTGAAATGTTACCCAAACCCTGCTTGTGTGTGTGTGTGTGTGTGTGTGTGTGTGTGTGTGTGTGTGTGCACTGCTCTGTCTCACTGGTGTCTTGGTTGTCCCTGCAGGGGGAGAGCATGGACAACTTCAACTGGGGGGTGCGTCGTCGCTCCCTGGAGAGCATGGACAAAGGGGACACGCCGTCTCTGCAGGAGTGCCAGTACGCGGGCAGCACGCCGAGCCTCAACCTCACCAACCACGAGGACACGGACGAATCGTCCGAGGAGGAGGTACTGAGCGCTAGCCAGATTCTCACCCGCTCTGGCCTTGTAAGTCTCACTCTAGTTAGGGTCCCTCCCC
>NW_022280072.1:3290385-3300601 GCF_004355925.1 Anarrhichthys ocellatus
CCCCCCCAAATCCAACCCACCATGCTCCTCACACGGCCCGCTGGCATGGTGTGCGTGTGTGTGTGTGCGTGCGTGCGTGCGTACTGAGCTGGACCTGGGCCTAGATGCTTGCTTGCTGGTGGTGGTAGACGCGCCCCCCCCCCCCTCAAACCTCAGCCCCTCTTCCTCTGACTGCTAGATTAATGCTACATTATTCTGTCTCATAGTTGCTTTTGATTTTTCCCGGTAGGTAAGTACAGTTTAGGGTTGAGCTCGGAGGTAAACCACTGATGATTGATGAGGAGACATATTTAGACTTCAATGTAACTCAAGTATCAAATATGACAAGAATTCAGTACAACAGCATGTTCCTCTGCATTGTTTGGGCCGCCTGTCTCTAACTCTTCTTCGCTTTTACGTTTCTTTGCAAAGCTGCCAATAATAGTAACACCATTAATATACATGCTTTACAGTCTAATGGGGCTGTCCTCTCACTCTCTTCTTCTGCTCTCCCTGATCTCGGTAGTGCACGGTGAGAGAATGAGCTTTTTGCCTCAAGAGGATATTTTCCCCAACAATGTTTGTGGTCGTCCAGTGTTACTCTGTACTGCTAATAAGACCAGCATGCAGCATTTACACGTGTTTAAACTAAGAGTTTATTGTAATATCTAAATACGTTTATTGATAATTGGCATGATCTCTTTTGCCTGAAGCGATTTTAAAGTGTAGAATCAACTGAATGGAAGACTAAAATGACTAAATGTTGTGCTCTGCTTGAAACAGAATCATATTATTATTTTATCTGTACTTCAAATAACAAGCAACACAAACCATAACTGATAAAAAAACATTTGGACCTGCAAGTGAAATACTTATTAATGCAAAAGTGAGTTCAGGATTGAAGATAACAAACGTATAATGTCTGGTTTTAAGTGCACGATTCTAAACTAATCAACTCTCGTGTATCTGATATCAAAAGCTCCTTTTTATATTAACACGTCAAACCGAGCACGTCGTCTCGGTATGTTGCACCCCACAGCGAGGTCACGTCGAGCGTTCAACATGTTTCACTGCATTACGGTTCAGTAAAGAATCTGTTTGAGCTTGGTGGCAGAATGCTACATAATAATTTGGGCTGTACCTAATGTCATCTTTTACATTCAAAGCTTCTATTGAGGTTCTTGAATGAAGCTTCAAATGTCTGTTGTCAGATATTATGACGTCATAACCCTAAAAAATAGATTTCTTGTTATTGTCGTTTGTATTATTTATAGTGCTGTTAGATTGCTGTGTGCCGCTGTGACAATGTAGTTTTTAAAGGCTAAACACTAATATATAAACATGTATAGCAGAATATTTTGTTAAGCAACGCATTACATCTTTTTCCATAAATGTTGACTTTGTGACTTAATGCTCCGGTAATTGTTAAGTCATTAAAAATGTTTGGATCACATGAGTCAGAAGCAAACGCAGCCACCACTGGAATATAATTATGCAAAAAGTAAAATACTTATAATATTAAAGTAGCCTGATCTTTATTTCACACTGAACAGAAATATTGTGTTTAAACACAATGGAGAGAATTATGACGTCCATGTTATGAATGAAGCTTCAGACTAGTTGGTACAGCCCTCATTTTAACATAGAATCCATATAAACATGTTTTAGATGTAGTCTCTGTGTGGCCTTAATGACATCTTTAGCCCTTAGTGTACTTCTTAATAATAACGGTTCCCATCACACCAAACGACACGTAACACAACCGGTTGTTTTTGTATGTTTTTCTCTCCTCCAGCTCAACAGCGACTCTGCCACCGACGACACGGCGTCCAACCACGTGGACTCCCTGCATCAGTCTCAGGAGTCGTCCAGCGGCGCTCTGACTGAGGAGGCCTCCGTCCCGCCCTCCCTGCCCCCCCTCCGCTCCCTCCCTCGACTGGATAGCCCCAATTTGGAGATGCCCCACTCAGACAGCACCAGCAGCCAGCTGCCTGAGGTGCGATTAATCGGGTGGAGCAATAAACCGTGGCGCTCGGGTGCTTTCTAGCTTGCCTTTTATTTTTCGTCTTCTTCTATCTGTTCGACCTTTATCTGCTTTCGCGGTACTTCTTGGCTTGTCTGTGGTTGACACAGAGGATCAGCCGCCTCAGGTTGTGACGGCGTTAAAGTGCTGGTTCTGTACCCGTGTCTGCCTGCTCTGACTCCTCCTACCGCCGCTTGCTTTGTTGCTTTGCTCTGGGTAATGGGGGTGCTGAAGGCTAGCTCTTGCTCCTTTTTTAAATGGTTTATGTGGTTTAATACTCGTGTGGTGGGGCTTTGCTTGCTTGATGTGATTTGGGGGGAAGAGATGGAAACCAAAGCTCACCTCAGGTTAGCTGTCACTGCTCACCTTTAATAACACAGCCGCTGACCATTCCAACTAAATCCTCCATTAAAAACTTGGACTCCAGCTCCTTTATCTGCGGCAGAAGCATGTGTGAGTATAACAATGCAGTTAACAGAAAACCAATTAAACCCTTTTTCTATTTGCTACCATATTAACATGCCAGAGCATGTCCTGTGATGAGCAGCTTTGCTATCCACTGCTACTGACGTTTATCACTGATACTAACAATGGTGAGTATGTCACGTGGTCTGATTTGCAGAATTTAAGTCAGTTTTTTATCCTTTAAATATAGAGATTAGAGGAGTCGAGGTCTTGATTCAGTGCTACAGAGAGAAGAAACAAATGCAGAATAGGTTTCTTTTCATTTGTTTTAAACAGATAGTTGAACAAGTGTCAAAGACCAACAACAGCTCTGGCTGGGCCTTGAGGTGGCGTTCTGTCCTCTGGCATCTTTGGTAAAATGTTGATATTTTCATGATAAGAATAAGAAGTTTCTCACACTTTTGTATTACACTGTACAAACACTTTCCCAAAAGGCAGCAGGTCTCATTCAAGCCCCGAACACACGGCGACGCGTCGCTAGAAACGCTTGTTTTCCTTTGGTACGGTGCGCTCCGTTATGTTTACGTTAAAGTATTCTCAACCTTTCAGCTCCAGGCCCGAACTCGCACCGCTTGTCAATGTCACAAATGGCCCAGGCAGCCAATCCGAGGCGGACTTTACTACTGACTTCCTGTTTTGATGCCGGTAGATGTGGGATGAACGGACATTGATCTCCTCCTCAATCAACAGCAGAGCAACAAGAAGAGCTCGATGTCTGCATTTAATCCATTTCATAGAGTCGCACGCTAATCAGGTTGTTGCTGCTGTGCTAACGGCGTACAGCTAAAAGTTCCCCTTTACCTGCATCGATCTACATACAGTTTATTCTGAGTTCACCGGACCGTGACCACCGGTTTGGTACGAATAAATTAACCGTTTCAGCCCTAATGGGGTTAAGAGAATAGTCTGAGCTCGTACATAGTTCTTGTAATCAGGCGGTCCGTCCCCTCAGTGACGATGCTTTTATACGCAGAACTGAAAGCAAATTTCTAGGAACTCAATCGGTCTCAAGATCATCGCAAGGACATCTCCCCCATCACGGCCCCGGCTCTTAGTGTAATGAGCCCGAGATAAAACCATCAATACTCTCCAGGAGGACCACGAACCTCTTCTAAAAGCTTTCTGTAATATAGCTGCTGCCTCTGTGACGTACTGGCCGTCTGCCACTCTCCGTCCTAATGCATCCGTCTGTTAAATAAAAAGACTGGAAGACGGGAGAAAAACAAGCGCTCTTAATTAGAACCTCTTCTCTGTGCCGTCTGACAACAAATCCGTCCTCCGTGTCTACTTTACATATGGGAACTGATGTGATCAAATCTAAATATGGATTTTTAAATGGTTCCTTGTCTGACTGATTGCTGCTGTTTGGTGGATTTGTTTTGTCATAATTAGGATCCGTCGTTTGTGTAGTTGTGTAGTGCCGGTCATACAGCCGTCCACTCGGATGTAAACGGCACAATCTGGTTTATCTGCTCTCACTCGCTGTTTACAGCCGTCCACTCGGATGTAAACGGCACAATCTGGTTTATCTGCTCTCACTCGCTGTCGTTTCAACACGATGCTGCTGCGTCGAGGTCACGTTTGTGTGACATATTGACATTGGCTTCTGTTTATGGATTCTTTTCCTTTTCTGTAATTTCTCACGAGGGACGTGAGCTCATAGAGCGACGTAAAGAGATCTCTGAGGAAGTGAATCTCGTAAAAAGCGCTGACTTTATAATCCGTCTTGTACAATTGAAGCTAACGTGTGTCCTTAAGTATCGGCTGTAGAAGTCTTAATTCAACCTGTTACAGAGGCTCCGCCATTAATCTGAGTTCTCAGAGGGATGTTAAGAGGCATGGATATGGAGGACTGAAGCTGCTTTATGATGAATGACTCAATAGATAAAAAAAGAAAGAAATAAAGGCCTCGGCTGTCAAATAAATGTGAAAATGAATTTGAAAATAAATAAATATGCTCAGAAATAGAAGATTATATTAATAAAATGAAGATTAAGATACACCCATTGATTCCTAACGGGACAGAAATAATATGAATAATAATAATAATAATATGAAAATAAATAAATACAAAAAAGTAATTTCTTGAGTAAATATACACATTATATATATTTCTGTGCATATTCATTTATTTTCAAATTAACCTGCACAAGTATTTGATAATTTAAGCTTTTATTTCTACATTTGTTTACTTATTAATTTATTATAACGGCAGCTTTAGTCCTCCATACAGGACAACCAGCCCATCTCCCTGTTTAATATTTAATGTACAGTGTTTTAGTTAAACCTGCTCCTGAGCGCCCCCTTCTGGCTTGTTTTACAGGATGCTGTGAGCGTGACGGCAGCGGACGACCTGAGCAGCAGTGTGAGTGAGGACACGGGGTTCTGCAGCGCCCCCCCTCTGCCCTCTGACCCGTCAGAGCTGTGTGACCTCCCAGACTCCCAGGACCCTCACGATGCTCAGGAACCGCAGGAGACCCAGGACCCTCAGGAAGACCTGGATCCAGCCGCCCCTCCCCCGCCGGCCATAGACACTCCGCCGGGGTCCCTCTGTGATGAGGACTCCCAAACGGTCCTCCCCCTAGCGCTGCCCTTGCCCATGCCACCAGAGACTAAGCCAGACCCAGATCCAGATCCAGACCCAGACAGCACCTGTGGCTCTGGGTGGGAGGAGGACGTCACTCAGGCCCTGAAGGAGCTGGATGATCGCTGTGAGGAAGAGGAAGCCGACTTCTCTGGCATGTCCAGGTGAGTCTGGATCAAGACCGCCCCACATGGTTTTACAGAGAATCTAAAAAGATTTTTTACCACAGAGGTCTCCACCTCTCCAAAACAAACAGACCCGCTGATTAAAAACAGCTTCACGTTAAACGTCAGTGTTTCTCTGACGCTAACGTTAGCTCAGCCGCTAACATTAGCTCAGCTCTCTTACTCTGATAACTTAAGATTCAGACGTCCGACGACTAAAATCCTTAATTCGGTTAAAATATAAACGCCAAGATCTAAAAAGTGTCGTAAAAAATGTGGCTTAGAACTGGATAAAAAGTCACTTTATGACAGACGACCACAATGCTGACGCTGCATAACGAGGACATGACGTCATTAACATTTATAGTTCCTGATTTGTCAGGTTTTTGTTGGAAACATTTGGGGGTAATGTGAGTGCACAACTCAAACACGTAGAAAACACAGGTGTTGTTATTTTAGACATTTTAATGCGGAAAAATTTTTTTAAGAAAGCAACACTCCTACGATGCAGTACAGCTCCCATGTGTTAGTTTTAATTGAAGAGACAAGCTTTTACATGATAATTTGCAATGTTTTTATTGTGATAAAAGGTCGCATCAGTCGGTTAACCAATAGTTTGGGTAAGGCTGCTTTATGGATTACAGTATCTGACTACACGAGCCTCTGGGAGGTGAACACTCTTGAGAGGGGCTGATGGGTAATTTCTTCCCTGGCATGGCTCCCCATGTGGACCGGAACTGTGAAGGTGGACCGGGGTTGGCTGTCCACATTTAATCATTCCCTCCTCAAGGTGGGCCAATTCTTTCTGGAGGTCAGCTGTAAATTTTGAAATTACACCGAGCAGACACACACACACACACACACACACAGAGCCGCTCACTTAGCCTCTTACTAGCATTCACTACTGTACTCAAGGTCCTTCACTTAGCTAAGCCACGCATGATTCATAGGCAGGCGTGTTCGTGGGCTGCACTCTGAGTGATTGTCTGAAAGCAGTGTGGCTTCACTGTTGTGTTTTCTATGTGTGAGGATTCATGTGCGTGTGGGAGAGAGAGAGAGCAAGACAAAAAAAACAACTCGCCAACGTTCTACCTGCTGTGAATGTTGGCTGGCAGCTTTTGCAAAAGTGTGTGTGTGTGTGTGTGTGTGTGTGTGTGTGTGTGTGTGTGTGTGTGTGTGTGTGTGTGTGTGTGTGTGTGTGTGTGTGTGTGTGAGCCGATGCCTAGCTGGTGTCGAGCTCCCTGCAGTCCTGTGTGGGATGGGTGTGCGGTGCGCTAGTGCTGTTAGCAGTTGCAGCAGAGTCGAGCCGCAGACGAGGGGAGAGAGTTAAAGGAGAGCGAGAAAAGAGAAGCGATTGTTGGGGTGAGGATGAGGACAGAGACCGTGTCCGCTACAGCGCTCGGCAGCGCCGGCTTTAGATACTTATATTCTGTCTGCTTCTTCAGGCTGTTTGGTCCGACAGGCCTGTGAGTATCTGTGTGTGTGTGTGTGTGTGTGGCCGAGACGGGGATGTTTGCATGATGCTAAAATGCTAATAGCTCATATGTTGTTGTTGTGCTCGAGCACTGCAGTAGATTAGAGCTCTCAAAATACTGCAGCAAAATCTGCAGTGAGGGAGGAAGAGATGCAGCGACGTAAGAGTTGTTTACCAGCAGCAGCAGAGCGAGGATGAGCGTGTGTGTGTGTGTGTGTGTTTACATTTGTCCTTCAGTAAAAACAGACTGAGGGGAGTGTGTGACACGTCGGATTGTTGCTCATTGGCCCTCCGTGTGTGTGTTTCAGTCAGGATGAAGGTGACGCAGACTGCTTCCCGGAGATCCAGGCCTCCCCCCCCCCTTCGCCCTTCCTCTCCGCCATCCTGGCAGCGTTCCAGCCTGTCGCCTGTGACAATGAGGAGGACGCCTGGCGTTGCCATGTTAACCAGATGCTGTCAGACTCGGACGGCTCCTCTGCTGTTTACACGTTCCACGTGTTCTCCAGACTCTTTCAGGTGAATGGCCCTCTGAAAAGCTGCAGGGCTGCACTTTGTCTCGTGAGCGTTCTGAGCAATATAACCTGTTATTCCACGTCCTTTGTTTTATACAGAGCATGCAGAGGAAGTTTGGCTCCATTACGCACTCGTCTGTTCGCTTTCTCGGGGAGCGGCTCCAGCGAATGGGCAATCAGTTCCTCAGCTCCCTGGAAGTCATGACGTCTCGCTCGCAGTGCCCCACCGTGCTGCTGGATGCAGAGACGGTGAGGCTGCTCTGCATGGTTGTCTGCATTCATTTAGATTTAAAGAAAACGAGCTAAAATACAATGTTTGCAGTAACATATTATTTTTAAAGATAGTGCTGCATGTTATGCATATTCCTCAATGTGTGCGTGTGTCCCGCTGTAGATATCTTTCTGTCTCGTCCCGTGTATGTACCGGGTGGTGTTGTGGGTTAATGTGTGTGGTGTCCTGTCTTGCTGTTTGTAGCTGGTCTCTTGTGGACTGTTGGAGACTCTGAAGTTTAGTGTGCTGGAGTTGCAGGAACACCTGGACACCTACAACGCCAAGAGAGAAGCAGCAGAACTTGTAAGTCGCCACGCTCGCCGAATCTACTTTTCCAATTCTCTTTGAACCTTCGTCCCCGAGGACTCGTTGCCTCACATCCACTCCGTGGTTCTTAAGATCGCCTCAGCTGCAGTTTAAGTTGCTGTGTCAGGATATATGTGTGTGAGAGACTGTCTCACAATAGCCTTTCATCTCTAGAGAGATGGACTTAGGAAGCTTGTGTAAATTGCCCTTTATCCCTGTGCCATCGCACCATGGAAGTACCAAGAGGACATGGAGACAAATAGCTGATGCGGTACAAGATAAGCCCCAGCCTGTCTCATCAGCGGTGCAGACATTGTGCTGGGTATGAGTAGATTTAGAAGCTGTTAGTGTCTGCATCACTAGTGCCATCCTCCTGCTGAAGGGATAAAAATAACCCTCCACGCTCCTAAATCAGTTATGGGAGGCAGAGGCCGGAGAAGCTGTGAGGGGCGGGAGGAGGAACGAAGAGGGGGGAGGAGAATGAAGAGAAGAGAGATGAGATCGCAGAGGGGTTCTGGGATGCAGGGACGCTAATTGAATGAGACGGCAACTGTCCCTGGAGGGCCAGATATGATCCCGTACTCTGGAACAGGCCTTCTTTAATTGGCTAAGTACAACACTCTTATTAGATCTCCTTCCTGACCGACCTTTATTATATACGTACACAAATGTAGATGCAGAGGGAGGAAAAGAAAACAAAGCTCTTGTGTTGTCTCTGTTTTATCTTCCTCTCTCTTCCTTATTAATGTTTTTCTCTTGTCTTTTTACCCGTTCCTGTCCTCCCAACCCTGTAGTGGCTGGAGAACTGCAGGAAAACATTTGGGGACAAAGACAGCAGCCTGAGACACAACACTCACGCACAGGTAGGGACGAGCACTTCCTCGTTTGATGGCTGGGAGTATTATTGGTAAATTGTGTCAATCAATATGACTTTTAAGAATCCCGTAAATTGTTAAAGGACGAGGGATTTATGTCCAGTGAGGTCTCGAGGTCCATCCGAAATCAAAATAGTTTGTTTTTTTTGTGTCTGCTACAGCATCAATATCTGCTGTGAGAAACGGAGATCGTTTAGTTTTAAAACCCCGGTTTTAAACGATCTCCGTATTGGTGTGGATGTAGCCTCAGAACAGCAACCAGATCAGCTTTCCTCCTCAAGTCTCCTTCTTATCGAACTCACAAACAGGAACCCCGCATCTTGTCCTGCTTGTTGAATGAACATTCAGGGAAAAAGCGCACCACTAACGTTAGTTTGCAGGCAAGACGGCATATTAGCTGCTGAGATGCTGCCCAGTAAACAGCATGTGAACTTACCTGCATGTCGGTCCGGTTAGATGCTGGCGTGGTTCTGTCTGCTCAACACTAACACGCTGTCTGCACGTGACGTGAAGGCTGCTGGCTGCTGTCAATCAAACACAGCCCGAAAGAGGACGAGGAGGAGCTTCTTACATTTACTAAAATACTTTTTTTTATTTTCTTCCAATAAATTAAACAAACACGACATCATGTCAGACTACAAAGGGAATGACTCAACTTTAAAGGATATTGTTGCTCGGCCTTTTTGTCTTGTACATTTCTTCTGCTTGGCTTTATAATATACAGGTTTTTAATCATTGTAATGTCAATCTGTGCGATAAACATATTACGAAAGACAAGATATTACACTCGGGGATTGTTTGAGTTCGAGGGCATCAGTAGAAAACTGAACTTTAACATAAAAGCTTTATTAACTTTGTTCAATTAAAGAATGTTGGAAATAATTTTCCTTTTTTATCCAACAAGCATTTTGTTGTATTTTATCAGTTTACTGAAAGCAGCGGAACTGAGTACACCTATATCTTATAAAATAAACTAAAATCTGTTTATTTTTTGCAAGTACTCACTACTTATGAATGTCATTCTGACGTAAAGCTCGAGCTCCTTGCACAGATCTGTGGATTCACGCTCACAGCTTCCCTCTTAGCTCGCTATCGTGAGACCTTCACACACCGGAGGCGTGACGAGTGCAAAATATAACGACACGAAAATGCAAAATACTCCCTTGTGAATATTTTGTATTAAAACTTTTCGTACCGGCAGCGACGCAAAAGTTGCAACACTTTTTCAAAATAAGGTTTGCATAGATTCTTGCAGGTATAAGTCCAACCACCAGGATCCTACTGACCAGCGATATTTTATTGAGTTTCCTTTTATTAAAATGTTTTGAGTGAATTTGAGTTTCCTCTCGTAAACAATTACACAGTATATATGTGTAGGGCTTTTATTGTGAAAGGTAAGGACTTAAGGAGTGGATCCACAGACTTTCTATAAGAAGTGGACGTAGTCATCGTGACAGCACTCATTGTTTTTTTCCCGATGAATGGACGTTACCATATTTAGACTGAGGAGTGACGTAGAGACTTGAAACTAGAGATTGAGACCATAAACTCATGTTTACAATG
>NW_022280072.1:3305601-3307093 GCF_004355925.1 Anarrhichthys ocellatus
CCCTGGTGGACACTAGAGAGAATGCAGCTTTAACACACGAAGCATCGGCTTGGGTTTCACTGCCTTTGTTGAGGGTGAAAGGAGTAATAAAGTTTGTTGTGTTGTTGTTCGCCATAGTGTAAGTTTTTAAATAAGTTCCACACAACGTGATGGGATGTTTTTATTTGCAGGGTGGAAGCTCAGAAAAATCGACCCTTTCCCGGAAAAACTTACTTTTTTACCGTAATATTAGCGTTTGGAGGAAAGTATTCATGACAAATACAACCGTTATAGAAATATACTGACGCACGTATTAGTCGGTGTGTAAAGGCCTTTAGGTTAAAACTGATGCTTTCAGACACAGAAGCACTTTCTCCTTCCTGTAGCCTCCAACACGTCTTCTCTCTTCCCCCCCCCCCCTCACACATCCTGTTATTCAGCCCTTCAGAATAAAGGTCCCTCACCTGTACCAGGTGAAGATGACGAACCTCGGCTCTTTAGCCCGTCAGGTCACTGTGTGTCAGCTGCCATGTTAAAGCGCACTAATTCTTGATCTTTCTCTCCTTCTGTTTTGTTTGTTTGTGTGTGTGTGTGTGTGTGTGTGTGTGTGTGTGTGTGTGTGTGTGTGTGTCTGTGTGTGACCTGCTCTCCTTCTTGCTTAGCAAATGGAAAATCTAGCAGTAAGTGGTTCTCATATTATAGACTCTTAATAATAATAACCATGACATCCGGACACCCACTTACCTCTGTACCTCTGTTGATCGGTCATGTAACCCGGCTCTCCCATCCTCACTCTGTTTACCGTTATCCTGTACGGCAACATGTGCTTCTTCCTTCTGTAGCCGGAGAATCAAACCGCTCTGTGCTGCACACTGATTGTGTCTGCAGATAGAGGAAGATATCTCAACAGAGTAGAGTTACCGATGAGTTCATTATCGATGGAGAGATCATAGTGACTACGTTTACATGAACACTAATATTCCACTATTATTCCTAATATGACACGAGTCATGTGAGCGGCATGTTCAGAATATAAGACAATAATCGAGTCAATCATTTGCGACACTCGTCAGCCGATAGTAAAGAAAAGGAAAAACGCACCTACTTTTAAACATTATGAAAGAGGTTCAACTGTACTTAAAGTTATTGTGAGGAGCTTTTAACTGGTTCTGAACCAGTCTGTGTAGTCCTGATCCTCTATCAGACCTCCATCAGAGAGAAGATGGTCTGTTTCTATAGAGTTATTCTTAATGCTCGTCATCGGAGCCACCCAGATCCTCCAGCAGAGACCGGTCCACCGTGGACAGACCCAGACCCTCCAGCAGAGACCGGTCCACCGTGGACAGACCCAGACCCTCCAGCAGAGACCGGTCCACCGTGGACAGACCCAGACCCTCCAGCAGAGACCGGTCCACCGTGGACAGACCCAGATCCTCCAGCAGAGACCGGTCCACCGTGGACAGACCCAGATCCTCCAGCAGAGACCGGTCCACCGTGGACAGACCCAGATCCT
>NW_022280072.1:3307103-3321850 GCF_004355925.1 Anarrhichthys ocellatus
CAGATCCTCCAGCAGAGACCGGTCCACCGTGGACAGACCCAGATCCTTCTTCACCTGCAGCCTTGGACCTGTAGTCGGAGCTCCGGAGGGAGGAGGAGAGCTCAGCTCCCGGCAGCAGCAGCGTCTCCTCCTCCTCCTCCTCCTCCTCCTCCAGGAGCAGAGCTTCTCCTCTCTGGGAGTCGACACCACGCTGCTGGAGACCCAGGACGTATTGCTGGACCTGCTGGAGGGAAGGGAGGCACACGGGAAGAAGAACCAGGACTGAGAGGGGCAGACTGTCAGACCCTGCTGCAGTAGAATGAGAGGTTTTCTAAAGAGACTCTGGTGCTCAGAGACACTACCACTTTAGTCCACAGGGGGCAACAGAACCAAGTTCCTTGCAGTAACATTAAAGTGATATAAAGGCCGTAGGACGTGTCACGTGAATCAGAATGTGCACGGCTGCATGTAAACGGGAATATTAGTGGAATATTGATTTTAAACGTATGTAAGCGTAGTCATCGTTGTCTGGTTGAAGTTACTTTTCATTTTGCATGTGTATCGTTCTATCCCCATACCTGTTCAAATCACCGTGTATTGATCCTCCCTCCATGTTGTCCTGGATTAGGGTCTGACCTCTCAGTAATCACAGTTGAGATCTCATGACTAGTTGTAGTTGTAGACTGACCTCTTGCTCCACTAACCCAGGATACCAATCCGTCTAATCACACGACCATCAGAGCGATTTAAAGTGTCGAGCTCGACCGCCACGTGACTCTGCGTTGTGTTTCTGTCTCTGTAGGAGCTGGAGTTGTGTCGCAGGCTCTATAAGCTGCACTTCCAGCTGCTGCTGCTCTTCCAGGCCTACTGTAAGCTCATCAGCAGGGTGGACACCATCAAGAGGGAGGCAGAGGTGAGAACAAAACATGCCCGAAATGCACTTTTTACATTTAGTTGGAGTTGTTGTTTGCCTTAAAATGTTCATGTTGTGAGAGAATCAAGAACAGACTAATTACATTTTATTACATCATGCTGTCAGAACACCGTCTTCCACAGATTGTCATAAAAGGTTTTGACATTAACGTTATACTTAACATAGATTAGCTGTAAGTTTTATTGTTAAATACAAGCAGAGCTGGTTTGTCTTTTAGCTACAGAATATTTAAAGAGACAGTAGTGATGTTCTGTAGTGTGGAGAAGAACCTCATACCAACACACTACTGTCCCTTTAAGACGTCGATTCCTGCGTCTTGCTGGAGCTTTCATTAGATTTGTGCCTCATGAAATTAAATCATTTCTAATGTGGAGCGATGGGGTCGGTGCTTCCAGTTAATACGTAGTGGAGGTTTATTTTGCACGTGTGCGCTGTAATATGCAGTGCAATGAGATTAACGTCTGCATGTCTTCTGTTTCTCAGGTGACCAACATGTCTGAAGAACTGTCCATCCTAGAGAGCTGCCTGAAGGAGGCAGAGACAGGAAGCAATGGTCAGGAGGACGTGTGCATGTCGGACTCTCCTCAGACCAACACGGAGTCGGCCATCCAGTCTCTGATCGAGACTCTGAGAGCCAGAGACTTCAGCTCTGCTCTCACACAAGTCAAAGTCTTTAGGTAAGAAGAACACTTCTGACTCTAATCAACGACCGACCAAAGATCATTCAACAAGTAACAATGAAGCATGTCAAGTGTTGCTGTTTACAGCTTTTTAAAATGTCAGTACAATCTCCTGCATATCCGTAAAATATATACGAGACAAAAACCTCCCAAAAATCTACTGTGATGCAGTTTACTGATATACAACGTTCTCTCTGTTGTCCTTGAGATGTAAAAGCTGCAGAGAAGTAGACGTATTTCTGCTGAACGTGTTTAACATCAGGACAGTCAGCGACTCAAAAAAACTGCAATGCACGCTGAACAGGAACATCATAAAACCCACTCCACATGACGGCGGCAGCACTAAAGCTTTGTTTATACTCAATGAACAGCATTATTCTCCTAAACTCAAGACAACGAGGGCAACTCAGAGATATGAACGTAGACTGTAGATGTAACCGACCTCCACTATGACGAGGGATTATAATTATCTGTAAACTCATATTCATAAACTACTTTATTATCTTTATAAAGAAAGAAGTCAAGTTTAAATATATTATAAAGAAACTAAGGTTGAATATCCTCTAAACTATTTTTATTTGGCTGCAAAATATTTACTCAAATGTAGATTTTTAAGGCTTCCTGTTTCTAAAACATCTAAAAGTGAAGTGACCTTCTTTGTATAATCCTCAAACGTGTAAATAGAGTTTTTATTCGTGAACTGTTTGTGTCACGTGATTCAGAGGTGCACATGCGCCTCTTGCTGGCTTCAGTATAAACCGAACTTAAGAGCACTACATCCTCCCTCCGCAGGTCTCTGTGGCCCAACGACATCTTCGGCAACGAGACGGACGACGCGGTCCAGACCCTGCTGCACATCTACTTCCGCCACCAGACGCTGGGCCAGACGGGCTGCCTGGCCGTGGTGGGTCCCAGCAGGGACCTCTCTCAGGCCAGCGGCCGCCTCACGGAGCTCAACCTGCAGATCCGAGAGGCTCTGAGTCGGGCTCAGGCCTGCCAGACCACCACCATGGTCAGCACTGGACTGTGAGAGCCGGTGGTTCTGGACTAGACTGGACTAATATTACCCCCCCGCTCTACACAGACCTCACCTCAGCTGTAGAGAGAGGGTAGACAGCGAGGGGCTCCAGAGGAGGACCAGAGACTCCACCTAAAGGGCTAACGGATGAGTGGGAATAACTGACTCTTAATATATATTATTACGTATGAATGCTTAAAGCGAACATCTTCTCCCGGACGAAGCCAACGTGCAAAATTCAGTTGCAATAAGTCGTGTGGTGGTTTTGTGGGAGAGGACGCAGTGGGACGAGAACTTTTATTTTAGTTTCTTTTAGTTTCTTTTTTGCTGGATTGAACCTGATGGTCCGTCACACCGACCTCCTCCTCAGAGAGGGGGGGGGGGGGGGTATAGCAGCATGTAAACCGGTCGTATGTGGGAGGACACGCCCTCAAGATTCATGAGCAACATACAAGAGAAAGAAAATCTAAAATCTTGTTTAAGAAGTTTTCAACAGCATGCTTGAAAGAGGAAAACAAAAAAGAAAAAGCACTGCAAGAATATTTTTTTGAGAAATGTATTTTTTATTAGCGCTAACATCCTAGGCTGTAAAATGTTAGGATATGTAACATTGTAGCCCTGTGGGACACGTTTCAAGCCTTTCAGGGAGTGTAAAAAGAGAAATATATATAAATCTGTTTATTGATCTCTGCGCAAAAAAACAAACTCACTCTTTAACCAAATAAGTAGCTGCCTTTAGAGAGTGTGTGTGTGTGTGTGGTTCTACACCACTCACACACACATAGACTGGCTACAAGTCATTATGGAAACATAACTTATTTTACTCTGTATATATTTTAGAAAATGTATAGTGTAAAACCAGTATTTTTTCCCCCCCGTTGTACTTTTGTGTAATGCACTGTTCATCCGCGTAGGATGTCTGTATAAAGCTCACGTGATGAGAGAGAAGAGTCTTTGATGATCCGCTCCGCCTTCCTCATCCATTCACACTTTCCCAAAGGCTGCCTCGGTTGGGTTTGGTTGTGGTCGGTCGGGGGGGGGGATCTAATGACCGCACCAACCCAACCAAGTCATATGCATTCCTTTTTCCTCCACTGTGATCCGCTTAAACCCTCACGAAGAGGACTGACTTTTTGTTTGTTTTTGATCACGTTGCAAAGCAGCCCCTCCT
This sequence comes from Anarrhichthys ocellatus, assembly GCF_004355925.1. NCBI lineage: Eukaryota > Metazoa > Chordata > Actinopteri > Perciformes > Anarhichadidae > Anarrhichthys > Anarrhichthys ocellatus. The sequence continues at coordinate 3,310,886 of NW_022280072.1, forward strand.
ATTTTATTGTTTTTGTCTGCGGGGGGGGGTAGATGTAGTGGTTGAAGCGTTGCCGCCTCGTGCTGCTGTGACTTTCATTATCTGAAGGCTTTCTGGAGATCTTGTCATGGCACATTGTAACACGTCACTGTACTCATTCCTCAGCTTTGTTCCCCTGCTTGTCTGGTACATTTTGAATGCTGTTCTTAATTATTTAATGAATATATTATTTACCTGGAAGATGTTTTAATGTAGAGGTGCATTATACATTTCTTTTGTTTTTTCTTCACTCACATACCAGCCTTCTCTCTGGATAAATAAAAAACTAATCGGTTTGAGCTTGGTCTTAAAAGTGCTTTCTTCTGGAAGGTTTTGGAATAAGATGTAACATCTGTCATGAAACGCCACGAAATTAAGATACAGGTGTTCAGGATCTCACATCGCAAAATATTTAACAGCATGAACAGAAAATATGCAAGTGGTTGGCCTCCAACATTGTGCAGCAAGTTGCCTGCTTTTTATTTTGGGTGTCATGAAAAAAGGAGTTAAATTCTTCCAGCCGAGTTCCCTCTACACCACACGTGTCAAACTCGAGGCCCGCGGGCCGAATCCGGCCCGCCACGTCATTTTATGTGGCCCGCGAATCCACCAGCAAAAAAAACAAAATAGTTAGACTTGAAAATAAAAGTATCCCCATGGTCGAGATTATGAGACGGCATGTTGTCTGTGTACCGACATTAAAACTATCACAACAGGTGGACAGGAGAGGGAACAGCCCGTAAAGAGGTTTCCCAACAAGTGATTGAGTTGAAAAAGATCAACAAATAATCCCAAAATGTCCACGAAGAGAGAAATTGATGCAGAGGGAAGAAGATGTAATTTAAGATGGGAAAGAGAATACATGTCTGTGCTTCAGGGAGGAAAACGGGTCTGTCTTCTGTGTTATGATGCGTGTCGGTGATGAAGGATACAATTCACGTCGGCATTTTGACACCAAACACGGAGCTAAATTTAGCCTCCAAGAAAAACAGCAAATTGTCCAAGAATTAAAAGGCAGAGTGCAATCACAGCAGAATATATTTACAGAAGCTACAGCCCAGTGCACGCTAAAGGTATGTGAGCAGGTGAGCTCCGACCAGATACAGACTTTTACAAATGTCAGTTTGTGAAGAAACACCATCGCAGACCGAGTTCAGGAACGAGCAGCAATCTAACAACACAGCTAGCTCAGAGACGAGCAGGCACTCGGCTTCTTCATTAGCTGTTGATGAAAGCACAGACAACACGGACACAGAGCATCCATCCATGTTTATAAGACCTGATCTCTGTGAGGAGATCTCGGATGTAGCTGCCATGCACGGGACATTAGTGATGCAGAGAGGTGACAATAGCTTTGAACAAAGTTAATGTCATAACTTGTTTGATTTGTCTGTTTTCTTTAAAAGTTTGATCTTTGATCGAGTTTAACCCTAAATTTAAGTTTATAATGAATGTGCTTAAATATGATTTTACATTTATATAACTGCATGTACAATATTTTTACACTTGAATAAACAATCAAATGCAGAGTTATGTTAGGGAGTCGTTACATTTATACAGTTACAACCGGCCCTTTGAGGGAAACTGATGTGGCCCGGAGTAAAAATGAGTTTGACACCCCTGCTCTACAGTGTTGATCGTCTCACATTTTATACGGTTCTCCAGTTATTGGAATCTTGCTTCCCCTCCGGAGCTCAGTACCCGAGACCTCCAGCTGTTATGCATCCACAATCACCAATCGCACCATTTGAAGTTATCTGGTTCCAAACTTGCATCTCAACTGAAAGTATTTCAAAACCGTACTCTGCCTTTAAATCTTAAAGTTCTCCATTTCCTGAAACAAGTCGTTTTGTCGATTCTTTGAAAAGTCTCTTAAATATTCAGTTCAGTTTCCCACCCCTCTGATATATAATATTCCATATTTTCTATCTTAAATGCTACTCTGGGTCCATAACACGTTGTTAAAGGCCCCCTAAACCCACCAGCGAGATCAGAGTCCCAGGCGTGCTGTTAATCCTGAACCACAGACCTGAGCTTAATGTAAAGCTCTGATATTTGAATATTTTAGTTCCACTTCTGAAAGAAAGGCGTCAGTACAGAGTGCAAGGTAGCCATTTATTACATTGCAAAATTGTGTGGTGCTTAAATCCATCAACACAAAACAGGCATGAAATAAAGTTTTGAAACAAATGGGTTTTTTGTGCAAACAAAGTGGAATGTTGTCTTGAAAGTCTCCTAGATGATGTACTTGAAGCTGAAGGTGCTCTCGCAGGACAGACGCTTCCCTTTGCATCTGCCGCACAGGTCCTGTCTGTGAGGCCGTTTGGGGTCCACGTGGCGCTGCGTTACGGCGCACGAACAGCGCGCTTTGTTGCAGGTCTGGGAAGAAGAAGAAGAAAGTCTTGGTTTAGTCGTGACACAGTTTCAGCTCACAGAGCGAGTTAGAGACGCGCTTACGTGACACGTGATGTCCTCCACGCGGTACGGGTTGAAGTCCTTTTGGCATTTCCTACAGAACTGTTTGAAGTAAACCTGGAACACAACGTGCTTCAGTTAGGTCTGCTGCGAGAGGTCATGAATAAACAATACATAAAGATCAGCTCACCTTGTTGGTGCCCTGAACGCACCACACATAGGCGCTCTCCCATCGCAGGTTGCATCCTCTGCAGTGATAATATCCGTACTTCTGTTCCAGGAACTGACGGGACGAGAAGGCAAAAGTCAGGGAGTCGGTTCACTCTCCGCCTCTAATGTTAGTCGATTAATCAGTTCAACTAGTTAAAGCTCGGGTCGTCTTTAAGGCTCACACAGTTTGTAGATAACAGCCAGATGTTGATGATCTACAACATCTGCCTGCTTTTGTCCTAACTTCTGATTTCGGACGTTTTGGAAAAAACTGATTTAATCTTAAAAGCATCGGAACTGAAATGAGTGACCATCTGCCACATGCTGACGTTAGTGAATGATTATCTTAATTAGATTTACTTATTAAAAAAGTTAAAGTGTGTCTGAATCAGGAGACTTTCATCTCCCAGTAAAAGCTCCAAAGCTTCAGGGTCTCTGAACACCTGAGCAAAGTTACCTCATAATATCTGCAAGTACATTTTGACAGTTTAAAATGACCAATGTTCTGGTTAATTTACCCTTTTGGGGACTCAATTATATACAGTGCATTGCCTTCATTTTTAGTTTGTTCTTGAAAATTTTGTTTTGTATAAATATTTATTTCATCAAGTGAAACTGCAGAGAAGAGGCCATCAATGCTATCTTTAGTTAAAACAAAAAGGTATTTATTAAAACTTTTTTAAAATTATAAATGTAGTAAATAATATTTTTAATAGTTATTTATGTATAACTTTTTATTCAATTATATAGTTTAAAATGTTTATATTTATGTGTATTTAAACGTTTCTTCAGATCATGTTTGCACATTTTTATGTTTTTTTTTTCTTCCTTGATCACGTGACGAAACTCACCTGGAACCGCACGCGCGCCTTGCCCTTTGACCCCTCCGCAGTGAGCAGCAGCTTGTCGCTCTCCACGAGCTTGGACTTGTCGCGTGGCTCCCGGAGCTTCGCGGTCTTTCCATCGCGTTTCCCCGCAGAGTCCGGCGGGTCACCGGTCTGCGTGTCACCGCACGAGGCCTCCTTAATGTCGTTGTTGTTGTTTTCATCGACCAGGAAGGAGGTGACGCTTCTGTAGGCGATGGGTGAATACACCGCGAGGGTGCGCGGGTACCGCACACCGCCCGCCGCGTTGGGGCTGCCGCTTCCTCCGCCGTAACTGCCGCCGCCGCTTCCGGGCTCCTGCTGCGTCCTGCGTCGGGAGTCCCGCTTCCAGGCCAGCAGGGTCCGCGGGCCGATGGAGCACTGCACCGTGGCGTCTCTCCGCGGGTTCACCTGCACCGACACATCCTTGGTGTTGGCCTTCCGGAGCCTCGGGGTGAGTTTGGGGTTGATCTGAGATAAGATGGACTTCAGCTGGGCGCGCTGGTGGTTGTTGAACGCGTCCGAAGAAGTGTCCGCGTACTGGGACAGGTAGCTTTTATACTTCCACCCCGCGTCTTTGGGCCGGGGGTGTCTGTAAGATGAATAGAAATAACTGTCTACTGGCTCCTCACCATACGTTGCCATTTTTGCTCAACCAACCAGAGCCGCAGGTGAATCTATTTAAGTAGATTTGGGCAACACGGGCTCCTCTATTAGGTTAATTAAGGTCAGGTGTTCGTGGACCAGAGGTGGGCACGTGGAAGAAGATGAACGGAACAAGTGGAGATTAAAATATTATGTTAAAATTATAAATATATATTTATAAACAGATAACAGATTATACTTTTTTTTTAAATATTTATAATTTTAACAGATTATAAAAAATATTTATAATTTCAATATAAATAAATATTTATAATTTTAACAGATTATAAAAAATATTTATAATTTCAACATAAATAAATATTTATAATTTGAACAGATTATAAAAAATATAAATAAATATTTATAATTTGAACAGAGGTTAAAGGAGCTGGATAGGATAGACTAAAAACATGTTTAGGAAAGTGGTTTGATGCTGAAGGCTCACCTGGAATGTACATATTGATAATAAATAGATGTTAAAAAGGTTTTAAATGTGATGAGACTGTTTGGTGGGAACAGAGTGAGGAGCTGGTCTGCTCTGAAAGCTAAATATATGGTTATATAATATAAAATACCTTCTGGATTATGGTGTGTATACAGGTCTAAAAACCTCGTTGGGAATACTGGATGCTCAAGCATCACAGGTAAAGAGCCTGAGACCTTCAGAACAGTAATAATAATAATCACGTGACTTGATGATTGATCTGTTTGCATGTGAGATGATAACCGTAGTTATTGCTTTATAATCTGTGGAGGACGTCAGCGTTTTAATATCAGATTCATGTTCAGCATCAATGAGCAGAGAGAAGAGTTATTGTTTGAAAAACTACAATCACTATTCAGAATCCATCAAACGCAGCTCATGTTGGAGGATGAGCAGCAAAAAGAAAAAGGGTCTTTGAAGAGTTGGATTAATAACTGTAATGTAAATATAAGTAGTGTTAAAGGGACACATCAAAATAGATGTAGATACAAGAAAGTACAGGAAGATATTTAGTAAAAGTAAACCCTTTGTTTGGGAATGTTGGATTATAAGAAGACGAAAGTCCTTCTGGTCTTAACAGTGTTATTATAAAGAATAATAACGTAAAGTGTGAAGTTATGTGAAGAAGTAGAAACTGGATTATGTTTTGTTGTTCTGTCAGAAGATTCAGCGAGAGAAGTTTTAAAAAATGGAGATTGGAGAGGAAGAAAAAAAAGTGACAAATGTTGAGAGTATTTCGGGTCAACAAGACTAACGTATTAAAATTAAAGATTTTATTCATTATTATTTTCCATTTGTTTCCTCTTGTTTGTTTAATTATTTAGTTTTCTTTGCTTTGTTGTTGGATTAAAACACATGAAAGCTGTTTGCAAACCGCCGTTTAAAAGAAAAGCAGCAGCAGAGACTCGTCACAAAGGTATGCACGTTGTTTTACTTTTCTTTCTTTACACATTTTTATTTTGTTGACACAGTTGTTTATAATATACACATATTGTACATTTTGTTCAGACAGTGTTTGAAGCTCTGCTCGTCTGTGATGATTTATTGATGAATGAGACTTTCACAGGTTGAAGTTGAGCTGATGAGCAGATGTTTACAGGTAACGAGGGCTCAACTCTCTGAGTCGTTTTGTTCATCGTCGACTTACATTTGTTTTGTCGATTTGTTGTTTTTTAGGCTTTTTTCATGCTAAATAATTTATATCTAACAAATCAATGAACACATTTATGAACTCTAGATTTAAAGCTTTTGTGTGATTCTTTGTTGAGTTTTACAGATCTGTTGTTTTGTTCTTAGCCGACTAAAGTTTCTTTACTCGATTAGTCGTTTTTATGTGTTTTTCCTCACAAATGACTTCCAACAAATGAATGACCACATCTCTGGTAAACAAAAGATTTAAAGTGCTGCTTCTGTGTGATTCTTTGTGGAGAAACTCGATTATTAGTCGAGTTATCGTCGTTCTGTTCTCAGTCGACTAAGATTTCTTTAGTCGATTAGTCGTCTTTATGCTTTTTTTATTCTAAATACTTATTTCCAACAAATCAATGAACACATTTATAAACTCAAGATTTAAAATGGTTCTTTTGTGGGATTCTTTGTGAAGTTTTACAGATCTGTTGATTAAATCAACTCATCGATTAGCCGTCATAATTGGTCGATAAGTGTTGGTCGACTAAGAATTTATTTTCTCCAGGCGACCAACACTTCCAGGAAACACAGCGATGTTTTAAAACATTAATGATGTTTTTTTTGTTGTCAAACTGAATGCATAAAGCTGGATGACATTAAGCACCGTCCCAGCATCGTCTCCCTGTTCTCCAGGTTTGTCTTCATGAATGACAGCGATCATAACGGTGGATCCACTTGCAGGTTTCACTCCCCCCACATCTGTAGTGGTCTGCACATCAAACAGGAGTGGGATCGGGAGGACAGGGGTCCAACATGATGGTGTTCGGGTCGCTCACCGCCACGGCACCGTAAGACGAGTCCATGTCCTCGTCGTCCTGAAACCTTTGATACGTCATGCCCGTGTCCTCGCCGTCCCCCATGGGGTCCGCTTTGTGCAGGACCTTCTTCCTGTACATCCTGTAGGCCAGGATGAAGATGCCGGCCTCGGCCGCCTGGAACAGGGCGTACAGCAGAGGGAACATGTACATGCCTCCCATCAGCTGGGGGGGGAAGGCCAGCTTCAGGATGGCGGTGCACAGCTGCACGTTCTGGCATCCCGTCTCCAGAGAGACTGACCGGCAGCTGCTGGGCGGCAGGTCGAAGAGCACGGCCAGGCCGTAGCCCGCGGCGTAGCCGCACAGAGGCATCAGGATGGCCACCACGTAGACGGAGGGCGGGATGGCGGACAGCAGCTCCGGGCCCAGCATCGCTCCAGTCAGGATGAACAGCATCACGAGGGTGACCAGCAGAGACCACAGGGAGACCTGGAGACACAGAGGAGCTCAGCACTGAGGTGGTTGTCTGACCCGAGGTCAGCTGTTTTCTGCTGGAGGGAAACTTATACCTGTCGTCATGGAGGGCAATGGCTTTCTCTTCTTTTTACATGCTACTATTGTATACATTTTCTTTTTATATACTATAAAAAATGTTTACTTCTTTCAACGGACTATACTATGATTTATTTCGACTTACTAAAGTATTCCATTTTTTTCGACACACTATACTATGTTTTTTTCACTTTGATGACCTTACTGTGACTTCTTTAGACCTCTACTATGTCTTTTGTCAACATAATACCATGACTCTTATGACTTTTTTGTTTTTTGACATGCATAGTATGACTTTCATTTTTTCTTTACGACATGCTATACTATGAGTTTTTTATGATTTTTTTCGACATACTATAATATGAATTTTTTCGACATGCTATACTATGACTTTTTTCGACATACTATAATATGACTTTTTTCGACATGCTATAATATGACTTTTTTCGACATGCTATATTTTGACTTTTTTCGACATGTTATACTTTGACTTTTTTCGACATACTATAATATGACTTTTTTCGACATGCTATAATATGACTTTTTTCGACATACTATACTATGACTTTTTTCGACATGCTATAATATGACTTTTTTCGACATGCTATATTTTGACTTTTTTCGACATGCTATAATATGACTTTTTTCGAMATACTATAATATGACTTTTTTCGACATGTTATACTTTGACTTTTTTCGACATGCTATAATATGACTTTTTTCGACATGTTATACTTTGACTTTTTTCGACATACTATAATATGACTTTTTTCGACATGTTATACTTTGACTTTTTTCGACATGCTATAATATGACTTTTTAGGATTTTTAAAATGTACTATACTTTGACTTTTTTCTACATATTATACTTGGACTTTTTTAGGATATTTTTTTTGTGACAAACTATACTATAATCTTTCAATGACAAGGACTTTTTTATTACGTACTTTACTCTGACTTTTTTAATGCCATTTATACTATGCCATTTTTTGACTTTTTACGTATTTTTATGACATATTTGGGAACGTGATTATAATATGCGAACATAATTACAATTTAAACTTTCTAAACGTAGGGGTGAAGTCTGCATCAAGGCATCACTGCTGCCCAACGTTACAGCCTGTTGTAACCATGGTTGTAGCTGTTGTGGCCCTCCCTCATATGTGGCTTTTATCAAATAGGGGGGAGGAGCTCTTCCGGACACAGTGCCTCTGATGTCACTGTTCCTGCAGTCTGCATCCCCTTCTACTTATGACAGGAAAATTACGCAGTGCGCTTTTGGTCAAAGGTGCCTCCTTAACTGAAAGTACACACGGTCTAAAATAACCTCAATTTAATTATGTAACAAATTCAGCTCATTGATTAAATGGAAAAGTAACTTTGAGAGACTTCTCTTAAATTACCTTTAAAACAATGTCGGCCACGCGCGTGTAGCGGTACCTCAGGATAACTCCTAAACCAATGGGGATGAGAGTGCTGCACAGGGTCAGGATGATGGCCCCGAAGGGCATGAGGTTGACCACGGGTGTGTTGATCCAGGCCCGGCTGTAGATCCACAGACACAGCGGCATCAGCACGAGCGCCAGCAGAGTGGAAGAGATGGTCATGACGATGCTGGGGAGAAGGAGAGCAAAGACGCACCGTTTACACCATGCATGTGGTGTTTGGTCACAATGTTGAATCTTTTTTAAGTTTGACAGGAAAGACTCATTGAATTAAGGGAAGCGTGTTGAACTTGTAAGTCGTGCGTAATGTTGTACCAAAGTCCCCGTTACTTCAGTGCGTAATTTGCGGAATGAGACGCGCAAAACGTAGATCAACCTTGTGAAATCGTTTTGTTTTTTACCGTTCCACTTCATAACTCACTGTGTTGTTTCTGTAGATTAGTACAGTATACATACCTTAGATTCATCTCCCCGTTCACCAGCAGAGACATTATATTTGATAAGTTTCCTCCCGGGCAGCAGCCACAGAGGAGAACAGCCATCGCCGCCACATCGTCCAGAGAGAAGGCTAAAGCCAACAGAAAGGCCACCAAGGGCATGATAACAAACTGACACACCAGTGCCAGCAGCACCCCGATGGGCCTGCGGATATGCTCCCCGAGCTGGCTAACCTCCACCGTGCAGCCCAGCCCCAACATGGTGAAGCAAAGCACAAGTCCCACAAAGACATTGATTCCGTGGCTGAGCGGGGAATCCCAAAAGGCGGGCATCAGGTGAGGGGATTCCGTCGGCGGAGCGGCCATAAACTCAGCTCCGGCGACAGTCCTGAATGCGCTGGCTTCGCGGAAGATGGCCACTAATCCCGCCATGGCAGCGTCCTTTGGAGAATCCACAACTTGCTTCAAAGTGTCCGGCATAAAGTCCATCAAACCAGCATTCTGTGCGTCGCCGCCCAACAGGCTGGAGTTCTCCATGGCGCAACAGGAGAGGCAGAGGCTCGTGCGTAAAATGATTCCCTAGTGGCGCACTGGCACTAATGAGAAACAGCGCTCAGTGGTCGGAGGATGTGATGGTGCCATGGCACTGATAGCCTTAAAGTGACTCTCAGAGACAGACTGGTCCCACGGATTGGCTCCCACCTATAGACGCACACAGCTGGAGGGGAGCCTGCACACGGTCTAAAGCCTCAGCGAGAAAGAGAGTGGGTGGGCCAATCAATAACGCACAGTCTGCCCTTTTATACTGCGCTCCGCTCCGTAATAAGGAGAAAAGGTCCCCATGAATATCAATCCAATTATTACATATTTAGTTTTCCATTTAGGAAATAAAACCCGGCCCAATAGATTGTTCTCGCTCTATCTTCTGTAGAATTATGAAGACCAGAATGTAGACACATGGGAACTGGAGCTGTAGTGAAGAGGTTAAACACAGTCTAATGAATGAAAAGTGTGCTGATCTTTCTACACTAGTGCAGCGAACTGTGAACATCTGCGCCTCGTCTCAAACGTTATAGTGGCGCGAGGCTCACGTTTAGTTTTAGTAAAGCTTGTGACAGGTTGGCGGCCCGCAGTAATGCATCATGATGCATGTTTAGGGGTCTCTGCTCTGTCTGCAGTCCGCAGATCCTCCGAGATGAAACTCGCGTGGAGCCCCGCGGTGCCAAACGGAAGATGAGTGACTGACGTCATATGTCTTCATGGCACCGGGGCGGTGACTCAGGCTTCCATCTGCCTCCTCCCCTCCTGCCCCTCCCCGGAGACACATCGTGTGCCCCCCCCCCCCCCCCCCCCACCCCCACCATTGACCAATGGGGGACTCCATGCTACGTAATGCAACAACTGTGTGTGCAGAATATAAATGTGTCACCTTCCTCTTAAAAGCTGCTTTATGACACTGAAACACGAGAAGACGGATATAAAGTCTGTCATTGACGTGACGTCACTTTCATCAGGCGGGTCAGATGTTTTAATTGGATCAAACACTTTGTGATGCTGCGCTATAAATACACTGAAGCTGGTTATTTCATTACTGAATTTAAGAAAAAGCAGCTTGATGGTCCGATAACGGAAACAATGTAACAAATGTTCTTTCATGTGAGACTCAGTAAGATTATAACTCTGCGCTCTTATTACTGTCTCAATGACAGACAGGCAGACAAGACGTTTACACATCTATTTTCCATTCATATATTTATTTGCATTTTTTTTTTCCATTTATAACATTTTTATATATATTTATTTATTCTATATATTTAAGTTTTTATTTTAGGTTTTATTTATTTTTGTTTATTCTATATATTACATTATTTATATTTTACATTGATGTATTTATTTGCATATTCTTTCATTTATATTTATATATATATTTATTTATACATTCTATACATACAT
>NW_022280072.1:3331850-3358649 GCF_004355925.1 Anarrhichthys ocellatus
ACATATATATATATACACATATATATATATACACATATATATATATACACATATATATATATACATTATATATATACATTATATATATATGTATATATATATATACACACACATATATATACATATATATATATACATATACATATATTTACAATTCTTTTTCCGAATATATATTTAGATATGTTTATATATATATATTTACATCTCTTATATATCTATATTTTTGTATGTTTATACATTTACTTTATTCCTGTTCACTCATTTGAAATACTGTTTACCACAAATCTATATCAATTTATTATTTAATTGAACTCATAAATCTTAATTCATTTTATTAAACGTAGTTTTCTCTTCATACATATTTAATGAGCATCGTTGGAGGGAGCCTGAGGTCTCAGATGTTCATATTAGAGAGCAAACAGCTACAGATAAATAAATCAGTTTTTTAATGTTCACGACACAGACGACGTCTCTGACGACGTCTCCGAGTGACCAGTCGGGCTTCTGTTTGTATCGTTCATGAAAACTCAGACTGAAGGAGTAAAATACTTTCTACTGACGTAGAAGTGAAGTGTCACACCTGCAGAACGTCGTCTTTCTAGTAACAGAAATATAACAGACCATCAGATTTTAAACCCGATGAACAATAAAATCAGGATCAACAGCTTTGATGAGATCGTTTTATTAATGGATGTATGTACGTACGGCTGCTGCTGTCTCACAACAATACAAACCTTTGTTTTTCTGTTTCATTCAGAGGATCTAAAAAAATGTGCAAAACAAGAGGATAACATTTCATCTTTTATTTGAAATGTGACTTTACACGAGGAACTGAATGTCATGGTTGTGGATATAAAAAAAAAAGGTTCAATAACAAAAACTGTTCACACAAAAGGTGTGCATTTGTCTTTTTTGCAACATTCGTTTCGAGCTTCCCCGCTGAATCTGAGCTTTGACCGAGGCGCCTCTCTTTAATAAATAGTTTCATTTACACAATGACTTATTTGATATAAATATGAAGGCGCATTTCTGAACATTTCTTTTTTTTAAAGCAATTATAAATGCATTGATTCAATTACAAAAAACAAAACAAACAAACAAAAAGGCGAATCAATCGAGCAGAAATGCAAAAGAAACAGAAATTGGCACAAAATGCTAAAGGAACAAAGGAGTGAATCTTTAAATTATAGGCACTAGTTTGAACACCGGCAGACCTTCCATTCATGTTCAGAGCACAAGAGGTTGAAGCCAGCAGAACGTATTCAAGATGTCTGACTTTCATCAATGATGGACACAACATCGCTTTCCTTGGTTTAACTTGCCGAATGGGGGAGCAGAGATTAAATATGCTTTGAGCTCATTTCAAGCTGTTTTTCAACCGACCGAACTCCGTTCAGTGGAGAAAGTTAAATCTTGTCAAACTGTGGTGACGTCTGAGCCGAGTCGTCGTTTATCACCACGTAAGAACAACACAACGCTTTGGAGAGTTAGCTTGCAGTCGACGTTTAAAACGTACATTTCTTTCTTTCTTTAACAATTGAAATCTTCAAAACTAAAAAATACTGATAAGGATGTTTAGACACATTTCTTAAATAATTTGAATAAATATTTCTTTTCCCAAAAAAAACTTTGTGCATACATTCTGACTACTCACACAAAGAGGTGCTTTCACTGTTCCAAGACATCCACCATTCTCCCTAACATTTACATCATCATCATCATCATCATCATCATCATCATCATAGAGATCGCTCACTGACATCTGTTGAACACAGAGAATAAGAGAGAAATGTGTGGAGACATTTCGACCTGAGGGAGGTGAAATAAGAAGAGGAGCGAGAGGAAGATGAGGTGGTGAAGTGATGAAGAACCAAAAGGCAGGAGGCGTGTCCTCTGATGAAGCGATGCAGAGCCAAAAGGCGGGAGGCGTGTCCTCTGATGAAGTGATGCAGAGCCAAAAGGCGGGAGGCGTGTCCTCTGATGAAGTGATGCAGAGCCAAAAGGCGGGAGGCGTGTCCTCTGATGAAGCGATGAACCAAAAGGCGGGAGGCGTGTCCTCTGATGAAGCAATGAAGAACCAAAAGGCAGGAGGCGTGTCCTCTGATGAAGCAATGAAGAACCAAAAGGCGGGAGGCGTGTCCTCTGATGAAGCGATGAAGAACCAAAAGGCGGGAGGCGTGTCCTCTGATGAAGTGATGCAGAACCAAAAGGCAGGAGGCGTGTCCTCTGATGAAGTGATGCAGAACCAAAAGGCAGGAGGCGTGTCCTCTGCTGGAGCCGAGCTGGTTTCTTTGGCATTCTTCTGGGCTCTCTGCTCTACATGCTGGACCCCTCCAGAGCCAGAGGGACGCGATGGGAGGTCCTCTTTGACGCCATGCGGACACTCCTCTACTTTGTATTTAAAAAATTCTGATTATATATATATATATTTGTGGGACAGTCTCTCTCTCTCGTCACTGTAAAAAGGTATCTGGGTAGATAAAGTGCCATCATGTTGTAATGTCTTCCTCCTGCGGTTGATGCTTTGATTGGAGCGCCCCCTGCTGGCCCCGGTTCAGTAACAACCTTCTCTCCAGTTTTCTCCGGCACCGCTGTAGGACCGAGGAGCAGGAAGAGACCTGAGGAGGAGGTGGAGACGTCCGTTAGTGTTTCACACGAAGCACATCCCTCACCTTGAAAACATGTGACGGGTTAAAGACGTTTGGTTCGCTTACAGAAGTGTTGTGGTGTGTCGGCGTACATACCTGCGCACAGGTTGGGCCAGTTTGCTGCGAGGCAGAGGGATGCCCCCCCCTCCCGCAGAAGCACTGGGACGGGGGAGGCCGCTGCGTGGGGGGGCCAGGGAGCGGGTGGGGGTGGAGGTGGAGGAGGAGGTGGCCGAGCCAGGGTTAGACGTGGCCTTCACCGGCTGCCTCAAGGCCAGCGGGGACGGGGTGACCGGAGTTCGCAGCTTACTGGGAGACGGGACTGGAGACACGGACGTTATGTTAGAGAGCTTTAAGCTTTTTATAGGTTTTAATATTTTAAACAATGAATGATCACAACAGTGTGAGATAATAATAATAATAATAATAATACGATGCACAGAACAAACAGAACATCTATTTAAACAGAAACATACGTAGGTCATCTCAAATGATATCAAACGATGCAAGTTTAGAATCGACTAAATAAACTTGACAGAATGAGGACACACACACACACACACACACACACACACACACACACACACACTGCATCAACTAGAACCAGAAGCACGAAATATAACACGACATCAATGCAACCACGGCGAGGAGACACAACCACAAGATGTAGAAGAGCCGCTCAGTGAATACTCACTGAAATCACCTTCTTCTCCAAAGCAACAGGAGAGCGGGACTAGACAGGACGAAGACAACAGAGACTTAATGCAGAGCGTCAGTGAGCCGCCTGTACTGACCCGGGACCACGGAGGACTAGAGCCGCCACAACAATCAATAAGTCACTAAAACTGAAAGAAACTAAAGCCTCAACTATCAAATAATGGTGAAAATGAAAGAAATTAAAATGTATTTCTGTATTTAGATAAATAGGGAAATAAACACTTAAAGAATGATACGTTTCCACCAACCAGTCAGTTTACGTCCATGTCTGTCCAAAAAGTCATCATATAATCACATTAGCATACAATTAGCATATGAATTGTTGAGTTATGGCCAAAAATGGGTTTTGTGCCAGATGAACTTCCTTCAAGTCGTTCCTGAGATTTCACTGTCGACAGAATGTGACCGACGTAAAGTCACGGTGACCTTTGACCACAAAAACCTGAAGAGTTCTTCCTCGAGTCCACGAGGACGTTTGTGCCAAATTTGAAGGAATTCCCTCAAAGTGATCCTGAGATATCGTGTTCGATGGACCGGACGGACGGACGGACGTCACACATTCGGGACAGAACCACGTCGACACAATCCTCACGTGAATATTTAAATCTATTAACTATAAAGCTCCTCTCTGATGAACACCCGGCTCCACCTTTTATCTCACAAAGAAAGCAACAAAAACAGAGAAACCTGAACTCAGAGACTCCTCACAGTCTGATCCACGTCAGCTCTATAGAACCGTCACTTCATCATCGACTCTCCATGAGCACCAGCGCTCTGCTCCAGTGGATCCCAACCTCTGTCCTTTTCTATCAGTGACTCAATAACTTATGCTATTTAATATTATAGTTAATGCACGACAACAACAGTACAGAACAACTGATAATTAACACAAATAATGACGTAATAACTGCAGGAAGTTTGTGTAAAACAAGCGATCAATGTCTTGAGATTATTTGAATATATATTCTCTGTATTTTGTATCTTTTGTTATTTTAAACCATCTTTTTTTGACAGACTCAGTGTTTTCTTCTCCCTGACGCGTGGACATTGTTCTAACAGCTCTTTACTTATTTGAACTGCGTACTTTTCTAATGCAGGACAAAGCTGCTCATCAGAGGTTCGCTCTGTGAATTTACCTTCAGCGTGTCTGAAATACAGGCTAACGGTGTATTTTAAATGAAAGCTCAAGAAGGCCTCGCAAACCCCCTGTGAACCAGTGTTCTAACCCTCCACAGAGCACAGGCGGCTGACTGAGTGCGAGATGGATCTCACGGCCTGCAGCTGGTCTGAGATCAGGCCGTTACCTCGCAGGGCGGTCGGGCTCTGGAGGTGCTGTTTGGGTTTCGGGGAGGAGCGAGAGGGGCTCGAGTATCTCGGGAGTTGAGCTGCTGCTGCTGCTGAGAACACAGGGACATTTCATCACGGGACGTCAGACTTCACCAAGTTACTGGAGGAAGAGGAGGAGGAGAAGGGGGCTGGAGGTGCTGGTTTGAGGCCACTAGGGGGCTCCACAGCCAAACATCCAGAGGAGCAGCAGGTTCAGGGAGGAGGGCAGAGAGCCAACAGTTCATCAGCCAATCCAGCAGAGAAACGGAGGCTGGTTGTGCTACTCATGCTTTAGAGAAGTCAGTGAGAGAGGCAGAAGTGTTGGAGTCTCACATGCCCAGATCAGCCAAAGCTCAAAGATAGAAGAGGACAGCAGAGCTCGTAGAATCTCTACAGATTCAGCAGAAACAAAGTATCTGCTGTAATGTTTAAAGAGCGCATGAACGCTCAGAGGTCCGGTTGACAAAGATAAAGACACGAAACCTGCCCTTTGACCCCTGTGCTCTCGTGTCTCTAGTAAGAGAGGGATTACCGTCTCTGGATTAAGGACAACACCATTATCTTTATCCCCCATTACAGGATCACATCAGAGGTGAGACTCTTAAAGCTCTTAAAGAACATTAAACCTTTAGGACACCGAACGTTAAACAATGTTCAGTGACAGCAGGTCGGTCGCAGTGCTCTAATTCTGCAGGACGAGCGTGTCGCTTTGAAGTGAAAAGTTATGCCGAGGCGGATAGAGAGGAATAAAGAGATATTACATCTGAGAAAGATCAAAGACAAAGAGGATTCCCAGACACGTGAAAGCAGCACAGTCAAGGACGACTAACGAGGGATTACACAGCCGGTTGCTCCTGAACGCTCAGTGTAGTCGGAGAGCAAAACAAATATCAATATGTCAGCTGACCACACTGTGACGTCAACAAGGCGTCTGGTAGAACTGATGGAAACATTCACTTACAACTTTAGAGGGTTTCTGTGTTTTCTGCAGTGAAATGATTCAGTGTCTCAGTACTCACTCGCCGACTGATTCTGGTGTCGAGGAGAGCCTCCGTTTGGCACTTGCAGGTTGGACTCACAGCTGCGGCTGTTCTTAACGGGTTCGGGGTTCTGGACCGCCGCCGCCGAGGCTCGTGTGAGGTTGGGAAGACTGCGACGCAGTTTTTCTGCAACAGCAAACAACAACAGTAGAGATTAAGCAAAACGAGCAGAAATCCCACATTGTCGTCGTCGTCCTCGGTCTCCGCTCACCTTCGTTCTTCACCACGTTGGTCTGCAGGTCGTGCCCGTGGCCCTGCAGCGAGTGGCGAGGCTGCTGCAGGCGGCTGATGACGGGCTGAGGCGAGCTGCGGCTGTAGTCGATGGAGCGGGCCGGCGAGCGGGAGCGGGGCGAGTTCCTCGGGGAGGCGCGGGGCGAGTTCCTCGGGGAGGGGCTGAAGCGGCTGGAGGGCAGGTGGAAGGCCGGGTGCAGCACCGCCTCCTCCTCGTCCTCCAGGCTGTGGGCGTCCAGCTCCTGGTCGCTGAAGGTGCTGCGTCGCAGAGAGTGGCAAGACGACCCGGAGCTCCTCCTGGACGCTGTGGCGGCGTAATCTTGTCTCAAACCTGAGAGACACGGACACGATCACAGTTACATCACTAGAAAACAAGCTGCTGGGTCACAGAACAACACCACTGAGGAGGACGCTGCTACAGAGCGATGCCCACAGAAACCTGGTTCTACATCAGTAAAAACCAGCAGTATTGATGCGGTCCGGAGTTATCGGTACTTTGTTTGTTCCTGAGTGAGACGTCCTCGCCTCAAACGTCCTCTCTCTGTCTCTGTGTCTCCCTGTGTCTTTGTCTCCCTGTGTCTCTCTGTCTCTGTGTCTTTGTCTCCCTGTGTCTCTCTGTCTCTGTGTCTTTGTCTCCCTGTGTCTCCCTGTGTCTTTGTCTCCCTGTGTCTCTGTCTCCTCTCAGCACAGCGTGAGACTCATCATGATCAGAGAGAAGGACACATTGTAGAACTCTGGTCGTCTCAAACACAATAAAACCCTCACAAGTAAGTTCATCACAACATGTGACCAACAAGCAGAACATCAGTCTGTCTGTGGAGCAGCCGCCAGGTAACGGTAGTGATGTCATACGTTAGTGATGTCATACGGTAGTGACGTCATACGGAGTTTGATCACAGTATCAGTATGGATCAGAGTACTAGTACCGATAACATCCTGATGGTACCCCTCCCCCACGGCTACAGGTACATACTCTCTTCCTGCATGCGGGCCAGGATCTGGACATCAGTGACGTCGTTGAGTTTGTAGGTGTTGGAGGAGCCCACCGAGTCCTCGTCCATCTCCGAGGTGCTCAGCTCGCTGTCCACGGAGGACTGCGGGCTCACCGCCGGAGGATTCCTCTCTGCCGCCGTGTTCCGCTGGTGTGCTGGTGAGAAATAATTCATCTGTGAACTCTTTAGTGACATCATCCGATGTGCTGCCGTTGTTAGCGGACCATAGAGAGCTGCGTACCTGCGTTCCCGGGCATGAGTTGCTGCCTGACGATGGGCACTTTGCTGGGGGTGGAGGAGGGGGAGTTGAAGCCACTGCTGTACGGGCTGTTGGCTGCGTTTGTGCTGTACGGGCTTCCATAGCTCTGCTGATTGTAGGGGCTTCCGTACAGGCTCCGATGCTTGTTGGCTGCAGAGTCACAGAACAGAACATCAGTCATCACATCAGGACGTTAATGTGTTTCTAATTCTGCCGGAGGGTTTAAAAAGCACGTTTCCTTTTCAAAAGGCATTTATCAGAGACGGATTGATATTATCAGACATGATCGTCGGTCCCTGAACGGATCATATGCGACAAACGCTTCCTTCAGAAGAAAAGCAACCAAATCAAAGCTTAAAATCGTGATATTCCATCAAAATCATTTTATTACATTTCTCATTTAAAATTCAGCCAAAAATAAACCGTTTGCTTTCACCAGATCCTGTAAAGAACATTAAACTCTGAGCAGTGACTGATTCACCTGAGACCAACAGTCACATGTTTGAACTGCTGAACAGAGCAGAGGTTGTACAGATGTGAACAGTTCAATATGTGCAGCCTCAGTTTCCTGTTTTCCTCAAATTTTTAACACTTGTGGGCCCTTAATAAAAGGTTGTGTTTTTATTTTTATTTTATTTATATAGATATATATATAGCTAGATATATATATAGCTAGATATATATATGGCTGGCTGGCTGGATAGATGGATAGATAGATAGATAGATATAGATAGATAGATATAGATATAGATAGATATAGATAGATAGATATAGATATAGATAGATAGATAGATATAGATAGATAGATATAGATAGATAGATAGATATAGATAGATAGATAGATATAGAGAGACTGTGGGTAGTGTAGTTCATGGTTTGTGCTCACGTAGAATTAATTTTTTTTTTTTTTAAATGCAGCAAGCTGCAAAAAAACAAACACTCAGTCTGGTGCGCCTTAAGTTTTCCTCAAGAGCAAAACACATTTGTGAGTTCTCTACTTCTACTCATTGTTTTGTCTCTAGAGGTGCAGAACTTCACTACAACAAGACCACAGAGAGTAAAATGTGAATGTGACTAACCATCTTTACATTTCTTACTCAGCCAAGAACAGTAACAGCAAGATTGATTATTGGAATAATAATAATAACTATTTATACAGCCCCTTTAAAAACAGAGTTTACAAAGTGCTTTGACAGACAAAGCAGCAAAAGCGAGAATAATAACAATAACAGAAAGCTCAGTGAGACAGTCGATGCCATAAAAATAAACTAAGACATAAAAAAAATGTAATAAAAAAAAAGGTAGTGAAATAATTTAGCAAAAAAACAAATAAAAATAGAAAAATAAAATAAATAAATAAAATAATTTAGTAAAAACAAACTAGAAATAAAACAGGAAAGCGACATCACATAAAAGCCAGTCTGTATAAAGAGAGAATCCTGAATGCTGTATAATAAAGACTGAAGGTCAAGATGCTGCTCCTTTGTGAGGAGGAACCAACGACGTGTTCGTCGTGCTCAGTGTGTTAACAGACATCTATACACTCTCACCCAGAAAGGATCTCTGTGAAGCCGGCCGCCCTGGTCTGTGTTCCCGGCCTCATGAAAGCCCCTCAGTGTGCTGGGCAGTCTGGTGGAGTCTCTCACACCGTATGCTGAGTGTGGGCCTGATACAGACTCATAGAGACTCATACAGACTACATCAGCACACGCTCAACAATACGTTCATTCAATAGAGACGCAGTCGAGCAGCACAATGTGATTCTCTGAGAGGATCCAGCGGTCAGAGGCTCTGAGGTCTCAGTCATGAGATCAGACTGGGATGTTTAGTGGTTTCGTGGTTCACGTCTGTGAGTCTCTCTCTCTCTCTCTCTCTCTCTCTCTCTCTCTCTCTCTGATTGGATGTGTTTACACAGCTGGGTGGTAACTGGAGGAAAGCCTTTAACATCAGCGACCTCCTCTCTGCGCTGCACTCTGTCCTCCTGCATTATTTAGGAAATACCATGAAGTCCATCCTCTACTGAGGAATGTCAACAGCGCACATGTAGACATGTAGGTCTGTGACGCTGAGCATTCTGAAACAACGGATGCTTTGTTTTCCATTTCAGGAGAAACTATTAACCCCGACATGAAGAGTCAAGATTAAAATGTGTCCGTCAAGCTCCGCTGTGACTGAACAATATGCACCACAAAGATGTCTGAGAGTGCTTACAAACACTAACCCTCTGACGTAGAGCCGTCTCAGTGATTTGGGAATATCTTCGCTTGACGAAACCCAACTGACGAGGTCTGAGCTACACAGTGGTGGGGGGGGGGACCATGTCCACGTGAACCGATGCTTTACAGCGCTGCAGGGATTATGTAGCGTTGTAGTCCAACAGCAAGTCAGCATCACACTGGTTCCCTCGACAAAAGTTAAATGAACATCGAAGACACTTACAGGTGTTGTTCAGCACGTTAATCTCCACAAATTAACTCCACTGTTATGATTCATGAAGCGTGAATACAATCAGCAGAAGAGTAAAAAGTTTAAGTTAAAAAGCAAAGGCAATAATAACAATAACAGAAAGCTCAGTGAGACGGTCGAAACGATACAAATAAACTAAGACATAAACAAAATAAAGTAAATTTAGTAAAATAATTCAGTAAAATCAACAAATAAAATAAAACAGAAATAAAACAGAAAAGCGACGACATCACATAAAAGCCAGTCTGTAAAAATGTGTTTTAAGAAGTGATTTAAAAGAGATTACTAGTGAGGAGGCTCTAGCGAGCAGCGAGGAGGCTCTAGCGAGGAGGCTCTAGCGAGTAGAGAGGAGGCTCTAGCAAGGAGGCTCTAGCGAGTAGAGAGGAGGCTCTAGCGAGGACGCTCTAGTGAGTAGAGAGGAGGCTCTAGTGAGGAGGCTCTAGCGAGGAGACTCTAGAGAGGCTCTAGTGAGCAGCGAGGAGGCTCTAGTGAGGACGCTCTAGTGAGCAGMGAGGAGGCTCTAGCGAGGASGCTCTAGYGAGTAGAGAGGAGGCTCTAGYGAGGAGGCTCTAGCGAGGAGGCTCTAGCGAGTAGAGAGGAGGCTCTAGCGAGGAGGCTCTAGCGAGTAGAGAGGAGGCTCTAGCGAGGAGGCTCTAGCGAGGAGACTCTAGAGAGGCTCTAGTGAGCAGCGAGGAGGCTCTAGTGAGGACGCTCTAGCGAGTAGAGAGGAGGCTCTAGTGAGGAGGCTCTAGCGAGGACGCTCTAGTGAGTAGAGAGGAGGCTCTAGTGAGGAGGCTCTAGCGAGGAGGCTCTAGTAAGCAGCGAGGAGGCTCTAGTGAGGACGCTCTAGTGAGCAGCGAGGACGCTCTAGTGAGCAGCGAGGAGGCTCTAGCGAGGAGGCTCTAGTGAGCAGCGAGGAGGCTCTAGCGAGGAGGCTCTAGCAAGCAGGCTCTAGTGAGCAGCGAGGAGGCTCTAGCGAGGAGGCTCTAGTGAGCAGCGAGGAGGCTCTAGCGAGGAGGCTCTAGCGAGGAGGCTCTAGTGAGCAGCGAGGAGGCTCTAGTGAGGAGGCTCTAGTGAGCAGCGAGGAGGGTCTAGTGAGGAGGCTCTAGCGAAGACGTTCTAGCGAGGAGGCTCTAGCGAGGACGTTTAGTCGTCTCATTTAGACTCTTTAAGACACGTAAAAGCGTCTAAATTCCCCAGAGGGGGGAATCGTAGAACAAATCGTTTAAATCTCTTAACCTTGTGTTGAACAGACCTGATTTCAGACATCTGAACACAAACAGATTCATAAAACACTTTGACTTTCAGACTACGGGACCGGAAGTGTAGAAATGCTGACTCGTGTCCTGTTGTAGGTCATTAGGTGACGATGTGTCCGATCACAGCGACTCTAACAGCCTCGTTCACCAACATGTTCCAAACTTGTTTCTTACATTTGTTCTTGAGAAAGATCTTAAGATTCACGACGTGTTCTTAACCCGCAGAATTGTTCACACCTTTGTTCTCATAACGACAAACAAATCACATTTTCCTGGTAAATTTCTGGCTGCAAACTGCTGCAGAGCTCCACGAGGACGGCTCCTCGTAGCCTAAAGCGTCCCCAGAGGTTCTCTGTAAATAGATCTACGTGGTGCTGGGAGACGAGCTCCTCCTCAGGGCTCAATGTGCAACATGTTGCAGCAGCATAGACATGAGGTTGTGTGAGAAGACCGAGGGTGCAGAAACAGGCCTACTTTGAGCCTATTAATGGAATAATCAATCACATCAATTCACATGATTGATGTGAAGTGTTAGTGTCGTGTTTATTTATTTTAAAAGACCAAAAATGCTTGGTAACATAATGAAAATAATTATAATTATATTCGAAGAAAACACTGGTGAGAGGCTGAATAAGTGGGTTTGAAGAACAAAGTTCTACTTGTGAAATACACACAGAACAACCTGAAGGGATCTGCAGCTCAGGGACCAACCAAAATAGAGCGTCCTCAAATCCTCACGTCCTCAAACGAGAAGTCAGAAGAACGGAGACACTTCTACATTTACTGCGATATGAAATTGCTTTAGAGGATTTTTTCCGTCGTGGCTTTTTAATTATGCAAAGTTCAGGCGAGTTTCCACAGGCCCAAAAAAAACCCCTAAAAAGAAGCCAGCACAGAACAGCCTGATATGAAATAAAGGTCTGGAGGGCAAATGTTGAGAGCGAACTGAAAGACAACACTTGACAATAAGGTCTACTATATATTTAAAGAGCTTCCAGGACATCACAAGAAGAAGAGCAAACAGAGAAGCTTTTATAAATGAGATAAATACACCACAACGTGTGCAGTACGAGGCTGAAGTAAAGCCAAAGCTCTTTTCTGAGCAGGAGTGAAGCAGGGCAGCTATGTGACTTCGGGTCTTTTTTATGTGCAGGACAGCTGTTAGAGCAGCAGAATGGAAAATAAAAAGACTGTTTAATCGTTGAGCAACATGTGTTTGGACTTCTTATCAGGATCGTCTGGTTACATAACGGAGTCATCTGGGGATGTGATTTAAATCAGGGTGTGCACAGACACAAAGCTCGCTCACTGTTAACACTCAAACTTCACAATGTGTTAAATGAAATGTGTGAATGTCGTGTATGAGTGTGTACTTGCTGCATACAAACAGTTTGATGGTGTAAGAAAAGCCGTTTCTTTTGACTCCAATCTGCCCCTCAAGCAGACATAAACTCTTAGTTTGATTTAAAATGTTTAAACCACGTGTCCAGTAACAGAAATATATTTGTTGTTGTGTCTCTTTTTGTGTCAAGCCTTTTGTGGAAGTGGATGGATTAAAGAACGGGTCAACATATGTTCAGGACTGAGTAGGATGACCTCATCCTTCTACCACACAATCAATGATGAGATCACCACAACCATAAAGACAAGTTAACACAAAGCTATCTACATGTATCCATTAGTCAGCTGTTAGACAGATAGTGTGATTTGTTCACTCGGGGTCCTCTGAGGATTAAAGCTGCATCATAATGAGTTAATGAATGAATGACTCAATCAATACATACATCCTCCTGAGCCAAAGCCACACAATCATCTCTTTAAAATAATAAACAAGACAGAAAATTAGAAATAAAAGACAGATTCATCAAATAATGTAAATGTGCAGGTTAATATGAACATAAACTAAAGGTGCATAGAAGTACTTTTTTGCTTTCATTCATATTTTTCTATTTCTTTATTTATTCAAATAAATTAATATTTTATTATATTTATCTATGTTTTAATTAACCTGCACATTTATTCAATAATTGAGGCTTTTATGTATACATTTCTCATTTTCATGTCTTATTGTTTTATTGATTCACTTATATATTGATTCATTTATTTATTATAATGTCAGCTTCATCCCTCCATAATAATAATATCATATATCAATATCATCATAAAGAGGAAAGAGACAAAAATGATTCTTTGTGTATTTTGATGAAAGTTGCAGATTCCTGATTTAATGGAGGTTCATCATCATTTATAACGGCTTTGATACCAGAAGACATGTCTTTGAGTCTCTAAGTCTTTACATTGAGCAGCTACTACAGAGAAGTCTCAGTGCTCCTGTTTACGGAGCTGCTCGTGTGTCCAGGTGCTGGACAGACTCTTGCACAACAGAGCTGAGAAGATCAAATCCACCACAGTGGGCAACCTTCAGCAGCCTGTTGCTCAACATGATCCAACGGTCACATGGACATACCGCTGTCAAAATGGAAATGACCCCCCCTCTCAGTTTAGCTGAGGGTTTGAGGGGCCGACTATAATTAGTGTCCGTCAGAAGATCAGAAAACACACGGAGAGGAGCAGAGAGGACTAAACATGAAGCTGGGTGATGTGCTGTAGATTAAATCACTATAATAATGGTTTGTGTTGGTGCCATTTTATACAATTACAAACAACTTTCAATAATCAGTTTAGAGTGTAAAGAAGAAGGAAAAATAATAAAAAAATCCAGTTTGCCTTAGATTTTAAACGTGAAGAGCAGCACTACGACACACTGAGGGCTCCAGATGTTATTTTATTCCACTAGTGCACATCCACTCTGGTGCTTTATAGGATCAATAAACATGGACCAATGTAAAAGGATGGTTCTGATTTAAAATGGGTTGTATGAGGTTCTTCTACATAGTCAGTAACAATTAATCCAAAGAGTTGAATCCGAATAAACCTTAAAAAAAACACTAAAGTTTCAACAACACAACCTCAGCAACAGATGGAGGCAGCAGCTCCTGTGTCCTGAGAGGTAGAATCAGTGTTTGAGTGAATGGAGTCTGGTGTGTTTGTAGAGATCATAGATAACAGCTTGAGTTCCCCTCAGAAAGGTCTGTCTGACAGCAAGGTAAAGAGCTGAAGACATTCTGAATATAGCTTCACTTCAACTGAGAGACATTCTGTTAGGAGTCTAACATACGTCCACAGCAGAACATCACTTTGCTCCCGTGCTGGTTCTATCAACTCATCTACTGTAGTAGAACCCTGACTGTGGAGGAGAACCTCACACACACACACTACAGAACATCAGTACTGTCTCTTTAACATCTCTAAATAAATAAATACCGAACATGCTCCAAGCACCTCGTGAGATCGTATGGGACAAAACGATAAATATTCTGCATTCCCCATCGGTGAAGTATGAATGAAACATTATTTTTCACACACTTGGCTGCCAAAGGAGGAACAAGAAGAGGAGAACTGAACCCCCTCTACACCACCAGCTCTCCAAACACAGTTTACTGTGCAGACTGTAGCTTTAAATGTCTGACAATCATTTTCCACACTTTCAATCCCAAGAAGAGACTCTCAGAACACACACGTGTATTCTCACTAACCCTCTACACACTCAGGTACTACATCTATAACCTCAACTGGCAATTAATCCCCAAGTCAATGTGCTGCTGATTTGATTCTCAAATGACGTCACCTTATCTGCACCTGCCAGGTCATAAAACTACATCCTCCAGCATTCAATGATTGCCCAAACGGGTACAACGCTGTTCATCTTACCCACACAAGGAAACGCCTTTAATGAACGATACGTCCGTCTGTGCTTTCTTTGTTGTAGTGAGCTAGAACTGCTTTTATGATTCAGATAAAGAGCTCCAACGACTCACGTTATGCAATTATTAAAATGGATCGACATGCAAACTGACAGCAAGAAGACCAACCACACAGAGACGGACGTATGTATGGAGACTTTCTACAAAACAACCGTCAAGATGACGAAGATAACCCAAAAAACGGGGATTTATTCATCTCGTAACGCCTCTAACTTTAGTGGATCTTAACACATCGACTGTGGAATTAATCTGCAGATGTTCTGGTTCAAAATGAGACAAAACCTTTTTGTCAATGTCAGATCTTGAGTCCAGCCGATAGCCGGTAATGCCTTTTTGCTCCTGAAGCAGTTGTTGATCACTTGTGGCCCCTAACGGCCGGTTAAGAGGAGTGAAGCTTAGTTTATACTCGCCGCTCTTCAGACATGAAAGTCACAAATAGTTCACTGATAAAAGCACCACTAACATGTCAAAGGATTTTACAAAGACGACCAATGTGTTTCTAGATGCTTTAGGAACCGCACGTGTTACATTTAGTTAAATCTTTTGCTGCAAAATCAAATCATTTTCAACCTTTTTTTTCTTAATATTGTATTTCATACTTGACTTCTTTCTTTACAGGGTTTGTATAAAGGCAATAAAGTAGTCCCTGAATATGAGATATAAGTTTCAAGTTATTACAATCCCTCCTCAGCATTGTGGAGGTGGTTTTATGACGTTTTGCCGGTGACACTCGTTGTGTTGTTGATTCTTGACAGTACATTGTGTCTGAACGTTCTCTGGCATTTTGGAGAATAATGCATTAACTCCTTTGTGCGTTCTCATAGCTTGTGCTCGCCATCTGCCGAGGCTACGACGAGTATAAACAAAGCAAAGGCATAAAACTGTCAATAAAATACGTTTTTCAAACCCTAAACCTATGAGAGGTCCTTGGGTATACGGTCATAAATGAGCACAGAAAATATTAGACTGAAGGGTCCAGCAGTCTGCAAGATTAGCCGTGGACAGACAGACAGACACACAACTGTACGCATGACCTCCCCACGAGCTTATAGTCTAGCAGAGTGTATTACTGATGCTGTTCCTCCTGCTGCTGAGTTGAGACGCCATGTCTCACGCTCTGTGGCAGTGGTGGTTTACCTGACATGGTAAGGTCCAGTCTGTGGATGAGGGAGCGCTTGGCTGACTCCATCTCTGGACTGGGGTTGTCCAGAGCTTGGCGGCACCACACGATAGGACTCAGGGCTTTCTGCATGGGACTGTCCAGCTTCGCCTCGTATAGCCTGGGGGGTGGGGGGGGGAGACATGACCGGGAGACACACAGTTGACACATTATATTGCATGTTCATAAAAGCAATACATAGCGAGCATCATTACGTAAAGTGTTGTCTCTCTCTGACGGTGACCGACTCACAGACGGCTGTCAGAGGAGATTGAGAGTGTTTGTTGAATCACAGAAGGCTGCAATGAAAGATAAGAGCTTGTGTCCACATAGCGCCTTTATTTAATTGTTCCCAATGAGGACAGAGCGTATGCAACCGCCGAGAGAAAAGGTCGCTGCCCCCAGCGTCTAGTTTTCTGAACGCTCCGCCTCTTTTTGTGCGGCCGCTCAGAGCGCTTCTATTTGAAATTATACTTTTGGATATATATTTATATTGTACATCGTAGTTAAATGTTTATGCTTACCTCTGTTCTACTTTGTTGGCCTTGTTTTTATTTTTTATATTTTCTTGTTTATTTGTATATTCTATGTATGTACGTTGAGAGCAACGTGTAAACCAGTCAAATTCCATGTATGCGTTCACATACATGGCCAATAAATCTGATTCTGAAAATCTCTGAACTTTTCAGGAAAGCACTGGTGATGTCAGTGTGGTAAATGGAGGAGAAGCTTGTTTTGGCCGTCTGTCGATACCTGAACTTTATATTCCGGACACACACTATCATAACAAAGACAGAAACGGACATTTTTGTGTTTTAATACCCGTACACCTTGTTTCTTATTGCTCTAACGTTAACAGCTGTCAAATCAAGTGGTGACAAAGCTCATCTACCGGTTGAAAACTTGGCGGTGGCTTGCAGATATCTTTTAGACTCGACTCTTACAGTTGCAGCTAATTTAGCACAAACCATTAGCAAAGAGGAAGCAATGCAACCGTTAGCTTCTGCTGCAGCAAACTATGAGAATAAACCAGCGTCACTTTGAAAAAAGCCAATGAGTTAAGTGCGTAGTCAGCTGTATTGATTGAAACTATGAGCCCCTCTTGATACTGATAGACACACATAAAAGGTTTAAAAATAAGGCGACAAACCGACTGAATTCACTACTTCCTGTTTGTCGGCAACACAAGTAACCTGAGTTCATCCTGAAGCGTTGAGGAGACAACAGAGGAATTTCCACTCAGGAGAGAAATGTGAGTCAGCAGCTGTCAGCTCTGTTGCAGCCATAAAGGAAGCAACATTACAGGCAAAAGGAGGGCGAGTGCAGAGGAAATGCAAGAATGAAACATGGGTCTGCACCTATTCAAGGTCTATCAACACTTTCATGAACTCCCCGAGCTCGTGTGTCATGTCCACATGCGGCAACGGGAGTGTGGCAAGCATCTATTGATAGTCAAGAGGCAGGAAGCATGTTTTAAATCCTGTCAGAGGAGCTACTACTGGGTAATCCCAGACATCACATCTGATCCTAAAGAGCAGAAGAAGGAGCGTGGGCATAACGAGAGTGGCTCTGTTGGGCATGAGCGAGCAATGTATGAACGTAGTCTGATGTCGAGCAACTCGGTTTGCTCTAATGAAGTAGAACAAATCGTCTAAACCTCTTTTTACTTCCATCCATTTATACCATACATGTCACATTCCAGTGGGTCTGTTTTCACTGTTCGTTCCTCTTTGTTGATATAAGCTCATTATTTTAGAGACATCTAGGACGTGGACACAGATGCTAAGTGCTGACTGCCAGAAGCTCTTTCACTGCAGTCAGCTGGCTTTCAACCAAATATGATCTACCTTTGGAAGAGCTTTAGTAGCCGTCCTCATGTTACGCCCTAATGTTGCTTATTATAGTGTCATTATAATAGAAGACGCCAATAGAACAAACCCGTCCCAACAAGATGGACATCAGGGATCCTCTTCTGAGGACGGCCATCATTACTGTCACATGTAGTCAGTATCTGAAGCATTAAAAATAGCTTTTCTACCTCAACAACATTTCTGTAAAACCAGGCGAGTGAAGTCGATGCTTCATGTGTTAAAGCTGCATTCTCTCTAGTGTCCACCAGGGGGCGACTCCTCTGGTTGTATAGAAGTCTATGAGAAAATGACTCTACTTCTCTCTTGATTTATTACCTCAGTAAACATTGTAAACATGAGTTTATGGTCTCAATCTCTAGTTTCAAGTCTTCTTCAATGCAGCATGATGTTCATTTAGTACATTATGGTCCATTTAGAGTCACACAGGCCATAAAGCAGGGGATGCTTTAGGGCGGGGCTACACAGTGATTGACAGGTCTACCAGAGATGTATACGGCGTCTCTATGTCACTTCCTGTTCACTGGTGGCAAAAAGCTAAGATGGCAACGGCCAAATTGCCGAACTCGAGGCTTCAAAACATCGGTCCACAAACCAATGAGTGCCGTCACGATGACTACGTCCACTTCTTATAAACAGTCTGTGTGTAAAACCTCTCTACCAAGTCTACATGTCGGCCATCAGCCGGGTAATGATGACGTCTCAACAGTACGGGTTGCCAAGTTGCAACTAGCAACCAAGTCTTGGCCTTTGGTTGCCATCAGTGGCAACTTTTAAAAATATAAAAATTAGCATTTACGACATGTAAACATGTCACATCTTCATTATTACACACATCTTGACATTATAGCGGAGTAAAGGCTAACATCTATACGGCCGATATCTCCAATAGAGGCAACTCATGAACAAAACAATCTATATTGATAGACAGATCTACAGGTAAGAGGACAAATGTGTATTTTTGATTGAACTGTCTCTTTAAGCGGGCTTACTCAAAACATGACAAAGAGATATTAAACCATATTTTTTTTCTGTTTAAGCAACCAAAAGCTGATGTAACCAGCCAGGCAACGAGATTTAGACAGCAGCACAAATCCAATCATACTCTGGAGTTTTAAGGATTACACTTCTAGAGAGAGTATCTATGTAAATACCATGAATGCTCATCGCTTTAGAGGGGGGGGGGTGCTTTTATGGACACGATGAGTTGGGTAGAGGATTAAGAACCAGGAGTACTGGATGATACCAACAGTCCAACACGGCTCCTCTTCCATGTTTTTAAAAGTCACTGTTTGTAAACACAACGCTGTGAGCAGCTTTTTGTTTTTGTGACACATCATCTCCTTTAGGTGCTGCAGAGCTCTGGTGGAGGGATGCCAAATGGTGTGCTAAAGGGGAAATTCAGAGGACTATATAACCATGGCTGCTGCACACACACACAGACATACATACACACAGACACACACTCAACAACAAAACGGTTGCAACAGATGATGGAGGGCTTTCGGGGTCCAGACAGCTGAGAGAGGGCCTTACTAAAAAAACTGCATGGAAGGTATGAGGTCATGACTCTGAATGTATGACGAAGCTACTGCTATTATGATCACACAGTCCGAGAATGGGGCTTGGCAACACCCACGTGACTTGCCAAACAACACCCTTTTTCAGTGAGAGATCCACAATGAGAGACTCCTCCAGTGCATTCATAGGACTTCATATTTTAGAGCACAGGGAAGATGAGGATGTTTTGTTTTTTGTGTTGTGGTAGCTAAAATGTTTTAGAGCAGCTGTCACATTTGTGTTATGACAACACAACACAAACAATCTGAACAATATAAATACACTGCAACACAACAATTACTCTGTCTGTATATATAATATTTTAGTTATTGTGGATTTTTTACTTATTTAATATACTTTACCGTTTTATTACTTATTTTTAATTGTTTTGATCTTGTTTTTTTACTGTCTCTTGTTTGCATTATGCTATGCTGCTGTAATCCTGTACATTTAATAAAGGATTATCTTATTTTATAGCTGTCATCATCACCACCTCCCTAAAAAGACTGTTGTCACTCACCAGCTGTCCTCGTCCTCGTTTAGACAATCCATGTCCTCGAGATCTAAGATGTCCACTTCGTCCAGGATCGACGTCTCCGCCTCGTCCGTAAAACCCCCGATGCCGTCCGAGAAAAGTGACACGGAGGAGGCGGAGGTGGTTGCGGCCGTCGCTCCCTCGTACTCGTACGGCCTCCTGAAGCTGACTCCTCCGTCGTAGGAGAGTCTGGAGCTCAGACAGCGGCTGTTCTCCAGCAGGTCGCCGTAGCCGCACGTGCCGACGAACGATGGTTGGTAACCGTCGCTGAGCGGTCTGGTGCTGCTGTGGTGGTGGTTGGTCCCGGACGAGGACGACATCATCGTGGTGGACCGGCTCCGGAGCTGCTCGTTCTGCTGCTCGAGCTTCTTCACCAAGTCCTGGAGCTTCCGCACCTCCAAGTCCGCGTTGATGTTTGAGTTGATATCCTCCATAGCGGCTCCTCCAGAGAGCCAGCGCTACGGAGGAAAAAAAAAAAGAGAATACTAAAAATACGCGGTGGTTTGTGGGTGTTTTTTTCTTCTTGTCGTTTCTCTGCCGTAAAGTGTTCTTTGTTTTCCCGGTTAACTTCTCGCTGTTGTCTATTACGTGTTCAAAGACGACGCTTTGGTGTTCAACTGACTTAGAAATCTCAACACCGTCATCTTCTACCGGTTAGTCGTGGCTACGGAAAGAAGTCGAGGCCATTTTTTCATAATAGTCGTCACACAACTGTGTATGTGTGAGTGAAAGACCAACAGGCGGCGGCTAGCGCGCGCGTCACCGCGCTCGGTGAGCGGGAGCGAGCACGTAACCAACACCTATTTGCTCGCGCACGGACGACAGAGGGGAAAAGTTCACGTCATGTTTATTTTTGTAGCACATTTTTAAACATGAACTGAAATAAAGAAAGTTATTATATTATAAAGTTATATATCTTATTATTTTTGTTACGGAAAGGTCGTGTATTTGTACATTAATTAATAAGAAATGAGATAAATTAAACAAGCATTTGGGCAGCTAAATTAATTTGCTCAACTATTTATTTAATTATATTTCAATTTACTGATTAACCTACAGCAGGAATACTTCAGTTGCTGATAAAACTAATATTAAAAAGAGCTAAAATTAAATTCTAGAATGTATTTATTTCTTGCAGGGGGATCCTTCTGTAGCACTTGATATTATTAGGCTATTCATTATTACTAATTATTAAATATAAATACATTCTATTGCGTATTATCACTGGTCAAATCTGTAAATTGAGAACTACTTTGACCAACAGGAATACAGTGCTTTTCCTATTAATCCCTACAGGAAAGTATAAAGTGAATAGCAATGACAAAAAAAAAAGATAAATTAATTAAAATGTACATTACTACAAAACTAGAATTACTCCTCAAGGTTGTATTCCTCCGCCAACCAGTCCAGTTGAAGTTTACATTCATGTCTGTCCAAAAAGTCATAATTTTTTCCTGTTATGTGTAGCATATCAATTCTTCAGTTATGTCCAAAAAGTGTGTTTTGTGAGGTCACAGTGACAAACTAATCAGTTCCTCTTTGAATCCTTGTGGATTCATGCGCTAAATTGGAATAAAATCCTCCAGGCGTTCCTGAAATATCGCGTACGGACGAACAACCCGAAAACATCATCAACAGCTTCAACAAATATGAACACAAACCTGTTGATTTGTGTTTATTGTCAGATACAAAAACAAATGTCACATTTACATGTACGTATCTCGTTTCTGTGTCTCAGTCTTTTAACGGAGTTAAAGAGCTTCCTCTGACTCCAGTTGCTCCTCAGTTTTCCTAAAGGCGTCGCCTCCTCTCTCTCCACCTTTAGCCTCCACGCTCTCCTCCTCCGGCCCCTCGCTGGTCATCGTGGCGTCCAGTCCGTCCTGGTCGGCGCTGGCGTTCTGAGACTCGGCTCCCTCGTCGTCTTCGTCCTCTACGTCCATCTCAAAGACACGGATGTGCCTGAGATTGGCACTTAGCTGCCAGGAAAGGAAAACGTTAATGTTCAGAGACGACGTTCATTCACAGGAATCAATGGATCAGCTGATCTTACTGATGCCTGGAACAAATAGAGGAATATTACAGCACAGTTCACTCAACAATGTCCCCACACACTAAATAAAAGCCTTTAATTAATAACCAGGAAGGCTTATTGAGCCAAGACAGGCCAAAACAAATAAACAATTTAAAATAAAAACAAAGACCAAATAGGAGAATTATAAGACATCCAAAGACATTCTTTAACATTCAAAACATCTACAGACAGATGGCTGCTTTATGGTCTGTGTGACTCTAAATGGACCATAATGTACTAAATGAACATCATGCTGTATTGAAGAAGACTTGAAACTAGAGATTGAGACCATAAACTCATGTTTACAATGTTTACTGAGGTAATAAATCAAGAGAGAAGTAGAGTCATTTTCTCATAGACTTCTATACAACCAGAGGAGTCGCCCCCTGGTGGTCACTAGAGAGAATGCAGGTTTAAGACGTGAAGCTTTGGCTTCACTCAGCAGTTGCCGTCTGGTAAAAATATAAAGAGAATATAATGTTAACTTACCACACAGGCCACTTTCCGGATCCCATTGACAGCTACAAACTGAGCCTTCATGTTTTCCAGTTCACGCCACTGATTCCCCAAAACCAGGCCGTGACTCGGGATGGCGCTGCTCTGCTGGTCCAACCTGAAAACACGAGTGACATCATGCAGCATCTCATGCCTCATCTCTGCCGTCCTTAGAGGATGACCCAAACTAAATAATAGAACGACATTTTTAAAAACACATTTCATCCACTCACTCACTGATCCTGACTCACCTCAGGTTCGGCTCCCAGTTGAACTCCGTCTCACAGCTCAGCGCTGAAGCCAGAGGAAGCTGAGCGAGCACACGCCTTCTGTTGTCCTCTTCTGATCCTTGCAAGACCACAGTCAGCATCTCATCATCATAGAAACGGGCATCCAGGCAGCTGTGAAGGTAGCTAGTCCTAAAAAGAGACAAAATCATGGGAAGTCATGGAAGTATCACCTCCAGGAGCCGAGGAAGTACTTCGCATTTATTTTATAAATGATGGGTAGGAGTGACGTGAGAGGCACTGACTGGGCTGCAGCGTTATCTTCATCTGCGTTGTCAAGATGGTGTCTGAGGTGAATGGACATCACACTGTTGGAGATATGTCTGTGCAAAACAAAACAAACGTTGTTAAAAACACAGATTAAATACACAAAGAAACTCCCACAATCACACAGACGCACCTGTTCGGGTCGGTTCCTCTCCGTAACAGGTAGAGCTTGCAGGGCGAAATCTCCGGCATGCAGAACACAACATGGTGCATTTTGGCTTTCTTGTCGTTCCACCTGTAGAAATCCAGCCAAACATATCATTCATATAGAAATAATAATAATAAAAACATCTTACTGCTCAAGAGCATCAGGAAACACCAGGATGTTTGTGTTTGTACGTACAAAGATGGGAGTTCAAAAAGTCGTGGAGTGTTTTCAGAGCTGGAAAGATGAAGAAACAAATGAGTTAATCACATTCATTTAGTCACATTTGAAATAATACATATTAACAGAGACATACCTCTCTGGTACGATGTACAGGGGCAAAAACACGGCCTGTTTTACAGACTTCCCAATTACTTCCTGCAGAAAAATTACAAACAATAAAAAAAACAACAAAACAAAAAGAAAGTGGAACGAATCACATCAAAGACATCTGAACTTTCTGTTTAAAGCATGTTCAGTTATCTCTCATTGAAGACAGAAGTGC
Organism: Anarrhichthys ocellatus; assembly: GCF_004355925.1. NCBI lineage: Eukaryota > Metazoa > Chordata > Actinopteri > Perciformes > Anarhichadidae > Anarrhichthys > Anarrhichthys ocellatus. The sequence continues at coordinate 3,355,502 of NW_022280072.1, forward strand.
TATCAACACACCTCTGCTTGTATCACTCTGTATTTTGGGTAAAGTGTGTTTAAAAGGCTGCAGGAAGCCTTTCAGTCTACACACAGAACGGGCAGTAAAGTTATTATTCTTATTATCTCAAATCAATATTTCAAAGTGTTTTAAATCCAGACTTGACAAAATAAGTGTCAATTTCCCACATCTAAGAGAGTTTTTATATTTTTTCCCACAAATTCATGATTTTATAATCTCAGAGAATAATAAAGTTTTTTTCTTGTAAATCTACTATTTTAATCTCAAACTCTCGAGTTTTGTCTGAGAATATATTACCACCATCCCCGGGTTTTTAACCTACAATGGCCATAACAAGCTGTCCTAAGTCCCATCTCATTTATAATTAAATGTTTTAATAGTTCTGCTGCAAAACAGGAAGGACAGAACACAAAACTCACTGCAGGTTTCTGGAGACACTGCTCGATCACGTTCTCCATCATCCTCTTCACGAAGTGCAAAGACTTTTGGGGAAATGAAGGGAACAGCAAAGGGCTCTCTAGATAAACCAGTCAAACATTTTAGTCCGTTAGTTATGGCATTAATATCATTAAATCAATACCTCTGTTTTGAGTCTTTGGTCCCCGTGGAAGCACGAGAGAAAAACTGTGTTTTCAAAGTGACACGTGGAGAGTAACTGATGTACAGATGGTCATTTCAGGGTGAAGTTTATATTTGTGTAAAATCAGTAAAACCAGTAAATCATCGCCGAACTAATTATTCATCGTCATTCCATCACTCTAAAATGAGTTACAAAGCTACTAATCATCCAGATGATGTTCACCCTTCAGGTGCGTGCTCTCCTGCAAAAACGTGAGCCACTGGTTCCCCTTGGTGTTGGGAGGAGACACCAGGTCCTCGTCCTCGTCCTTCAGGTACTGCAGAGGAGAGAAACCCGGATGTTGTAAAGTCGCCGGCTCCGTCTAAAACAAACTCGAGGCGATGCGACAGAAGACCTCTCACCTGACCAACTCGTTCCACGTTGAAGTATTTCCCTTTACGGTCAAAGAGTTCTTCATTCTGTGAAAACAGAGAGATATTTAACGCATTTTGTAAAAAGCCAGAATAAATGGATTTAATGATCAGCAGAGCGACATTACACTGATCTCACCTCGCTGAAGTGCTCCGACAGGAAGTCAGCGACAAAGGCGATGTCCTTCTGAGTCATCTGAAGGATCAAGCAGCACGTTAGAATGATTCATCCGTCAGTCATTAAACAATCAGAACCTTTGATGGCTCACCTTGTTGAGTTCTGGTGGAACATGCTCCTCACACATTCTGAGCATGGCTGTGAAAAAACAAAACAAACGTCTGAGAATAAAAACAAGAATAAACCGACAAACACTAAATTAAATGTCTCGATATCAACGAGTCAAACTCATGCACGAGTTGTATTCATTCTTACCGACATACAACCAGCGGAAAAAGGCTTTAAAGTTTTTCATACTCTTGTCGATCACCCTAAACCACAAAATAAACAGCAGTGATTCTCTGCAGTGACGTGTGGAAAGCAGCAGATAGATAGATAGATATACACACACACACACACACACACGTATATACACAAAATAAAACACAGTGAACCTGAAACACCGACACATTTGCTTAACAGCTGGTCACATTATATTCAATTTTAGACGGATAAAGAAAGATAAACATTGAGGAACGCTGGTCACTCTATTAAGATGAGTCATAAAGATGTTATTGTTTATTTATAAAGCAATGATAAACCTCTTGATCCTGCTTGTTGAATTTCATATACACAAATATAAATGTGCAAAGTCATCACCTTTCTTAAGCTTTCTCGATAGACTTGCATTCTTTGCAACATGTAAATAATAAGAAAAGTCTTCTAACACACATCATTGTAACCAATGATCTGGTGAGCTCTCCCGTATCTAAACATTGTCAAACAATAGTGAGATTATTTGACCAAATAGTTTGTGACCAGATTACTTCCCAACAAACAGAAACAAGTCAGATTGAAATTTGTACAAGAGAGAAGTTAATTAAAAAAGGTTAATTGAACTCACTGCAGAAGCTCGTTGGCTTTCAGAGAAAACGAGCCCACGGCGGTGATCGCACCTGAGAACATCAAACACACATCATGTGGCTGCTGATGATTAGAAAGCTGGTTTTTCGTGCAGGTTGGGGGACGCGGTACCTTCTATAGCTGCTGAATCCAGACCGAGGGGCTCGAACTTCTGCTTCCACAGAGACATGCCTTTCACCTCACTCAGGTGGTACAGCAGAGCCTCAGAGCCGCTGCAGCGAGCAAAGGGAAGGGAGACGTTTGAACAGAGACATCTCAGGTAACCGGCAGCTCTGAGGAGAAGTGAAAGGATGAGAACATACCTCTGCAGGTGGCTGATCACCAGCTTCTGGATGCTGGAGTAAGACGACTCGATGGACTGGCCGAGCTTCTTCAGGCCCTGTGATGAAAACAGAATACACACAAACCTTCAAATCTGATCTGGACCGCAGATCGAAGGAAGTAGGAACACTTGAGAGGAGCATTTACACCTCTTACTCTCTCACCTTGACGGTCAGCTGGTTCATGAGGAGAGCCTGTAGCTCAGGGCTACATGAAAGCAGAGAGCCAGAGGTGAGAAAAGTTACAATCATACCTCCAATCAAAAGAGCAGATTAACCAGACAAACATATTGTTTTGCCGCCACCTGCAGGACAGTCCAAGCATTACAACATGATAACTACTTACAAACGGCCTCTTTTCTCACCTCGACTGTCCCCACAGCAACAGCTCTAGAAACTCATCTTGAACTTGAGTGCTTGTGTTCTTTTCCTAAAAACAGGAGGAAAGAAGACATTTGATGTAATCTCTTATTTTAACCGATTCAGACTACAAACCAGATTCAGATTCATTCGTTGGACGACGGCGTCCTTTCCTGTCTTTCAGAGGCTGTAGGAGGTTTTTAAGTTTAAGTGAAGATACTGATATCATATAAACTAGATGGCCGAAGGCATCCATGAGTACCAACCATGTCATGATATCGAAACGAAAATGGGTTCCATGGTACCAGGTGGAAACCTCCATTTCTGAAGAGTGAAGCCAAAGCTTCATGTGTTAAAGCTGCATTCTCTCTAGTGTCCACCAGGG
>NW_022280072.1:3378649-3402167 GCF_004355925.1 Anarrhichthys ocellatus
AGGTAATAAATCAAGAGAGAAGTAGAGTCATTTTCTCATAGACTTCTTACATTTTGGACCTAAATTGACCTCCTACACTTTCACACACAAATAAGGCAAAGATGCACGGTTTGCCAGCCTGTTATTTCAGAGTTAGTTACTCCACCAGCCATCAGCTCCAGTAGCCCTTCCTCCTACGTTGTGTGAAACAGGACTTGGTATGAGGTCATAGCAGGTGACCCAGTGCTGACTCATGACGCAGCCCGACTGTAATGCTGACGGTTTGGCCCGTTTCAGGAAGGCCATCATTTTTAACTTCTCCCTCATGGGCTCATTTGATCTCTGCAGGAGGAGGGGGAAAAAGCGCTGGTCTGTTCATACGTGCTTTAATTTTGCAAGCATGATGTCATTTCATATTTAAGCTCCAAGTAATGAGGGAGCCTGGAATGACTGGGGGGGGGTTGCACTCGCACTTCAAATTAATTCTGTACGCGGACTATTTGACAGAAAGTTAACATTCCAGAAACATGAAAACATTCACACAGACTCTTAACTCTGGATACTCTACGGAGATCTCGCAGGTTGGTGCGAGGCAGTCAGCTTGACGTGTTACTCAGTTCTCACCGTGCTGAAAACTCTGTTCATGGACCTGGTGTGTGTTTTACATTCGAGCATATTCGCTGCACGCCACCAAAAAGACATTTTTCGCAAGGGTAACCATAAATAGACAAAGCACCTTTCACGTAACGTATATCACCACCGAACAGACAACGTCACCGTTAACTCCTAATCCTGCTGCAGAACGTGCACAATAAAGATATCTGCGGTCGGACACACGTCAGTGCTTTCCTCAGCGGGACGTTAATGGCATGTTGTGACGAATGGAGGCGTCCTGGAGACGGAGTGTGAACGTTTCACCTGATGAGGTGAGACTTTTCCTGCTCCTCTTCTGAAAGGCTCCTGACATTGACCTCTTCTCACATACAGCAACTACATTCACACTAATCCACTTATCCGATTTGTGAAACTAAACTATTTTACACATGCCTGCTTCCACCGTGGACATTTATTAAACAAGACAGCTCTGGCAAACTATCTTGAATGATTAGTCAGTTAAAGACATTGTAGACTAATGGTCCCAAAGCAAATGTACGCCTCCCGTTTACTTGCGTTACTCGCAGTCGAGGCCGCGGAGAGAAGGGGCTGAAATAACCACTATTGCTGCTTTGTACATGTTGTGGAAGTCCCACATACGTTTGAAAACCAAACATCTTCATGTCTGAGCGCCGTATTCACCGTATCTAGCAAGCCACACGTCGGCTGGTTTACTACACCGGTACGAACCTGAAATAAACAGAATTTTGCTGTGTTTTAATTACAATTAACAGATTAAAGGATGCCGTAATAACTACATCATGACGCCGATTTGTAAAAAGTCTGAATTCATGCTTTGTCAGGTCTGTTTGCAAGACGACAAGAAAACAACTTACATTTTTTAATGCGAGTTTGGTTCAATCGGTGCTAGGCTAAGCTAACATTTTAGCTGCTCCATCAACACTCAAAATAACTTAATCTAGGCATAAATACAGTAGTGACATTATTGTCTATATCACTGTCTGTGGTTTATACACGTACATTTATATATATAATTTCGTCCGATCTCTGTATAAATATGAGGTACTATCGTAGAGACATTATACCTTAAACTGTATGGACTTCAGTGTGAATGTATCATGCAGCTGTTAATCAAGAGAATAAACCTCTAATAACGTTAGCTTTGGCCATGGACCGTACACGCAGCCAAAAAGATTATGGGCTCACTGACAGCACCATGTTGAAATCCCATTTAGTGCTTAGTGGGTGAGTCTCAGACCGTGAAAAAGGATTCGCCACTGCTTCCTTCTTTATGTCCGAATACATTCATGACACTATACTATCTGTTCAACCCGGATATGATCAATAAGCTACTACTACACTAAACATTCGGGCGAGAAAGAGTTACAGAAGAAAGGGAGTAGTGAAAGAGAAGAGGGAAGAGAGATTTGTAGAGAGTTATATAAGAGGATCAGTGACAGTTGAGGAAGTGGAATACCAGATTTAATACGAAGCATGTCTGTTGCGGACAAAGGCAGCAGTCATGCAGGCCGAGAGGACGGTAATGTAAGGCGTGTTCAGCAGGAGGACGCTCCATTAATCTCCGCTCCGCACCGAGCACCGGCCCGTTTGACCTCATCGGCAAACACGAACATGCATTGACCGGCGGCAGCAAAGCCTTGCATGGTCGGTGACACGTGAACGCCCAGACCGCTTCCAGTCAGACCACAACAGATCCACTTACTTGGGCCTCACAACAAAATGTGACCAAAAGCTTCAGGATTTAAAAAAAAAAGTCAGAGCTGCAGTCAAGACGATCTTAGACGAGTCCAAGTCAAGTCCCAGACCAGGTCCAGTCGAGTCATTGTAGAGATGTTTTAATACCATTTTTTCTTACCCTATCCCGACTACCGATCCGATAATAATTAGATACAGAAAAAAGAAGTTAAAGAGGTCATAAGTCTCTCTCCAGTATCTCTTTCATATTGCCATTAAAACATCTTCAAAAAACTGTATTTATTATAATATATCAATTTTCTATAGCGCTTTTCAAAATACCCAAAGAGGCTTTACAAGGCAGGGACAAACAGAACAAACAAACAAAAAAAAGAATAACTGGAGAAGCTGTGCTGAATGGGTCATGTAAAGGAGGGTAAGGTGCCGGGGTTAGCAGGTGAAGGCGAGTTTGAAGAGGTGGGTTTTGAGGGCTTGTTTGAATGATGATAGGGAGGGAGCCTCACGGATGTGGATGGGGAGGGCGTTCCAGAGGGGAGGTGCAGCAGCTGAGAAGGCCCTGTCACCCCAGGTCCGGCGCTTGGTCCTGATGGTCTTCAGAGTGTTTGCACCAGCAGACCTGAGGCAACGGGTTGGGGCGTGGAGGGGGAGGAGGTCCTAAAGGTAGGGAGGGGCCAGGTTGTTTAGGGCTTTGTAGGTGGTGAGTAGTGTTTTGAAGTCTATTCTGTATTTGACCGGGAGCCAGTGGAGGTTGCGAAGGACCGGGGTGATGTGATCATAGCGGCGGGTGGAAGTGAGCAGTCGAGCGGCAGAGTTCTGAACATATTGGAGTTTATTGAGGATTTTGTTGGGAGAACCATAGAGGATGCTGTTGCAGTAGTCGAGTCTGGAGGTTATGAGGGCATGGATGAGAATTTCGGTGGTGGCAGAGGACAGGGAGGGTCGGAGGCATGCAATGTTCCTGAGGTGAAAGAAGGCAGTCTTGGTGATGTGGTTGGCGTGGGGTAGAAAAGAAAGGGTGGGGTCGAGGATGATACCGAGGTTGCGGACCTGGGTGGAGGGGGTGACGTTGGAGCCATCAATGTTGAGGGAGAAGGGCTGGGCTGAACGGGTGAGAGAGTTATTCAAGTATGCCGCCAAAAACTACATTACATACAAGATGACATTTGAACACATCATGATAATGTCCGAGGTCCGGCACTGCGTTTTTCTAGCGTTTTTCAGACACACGTTAAAGTTAAAATATTCCTCAACTTTTCAGCGCCAACCAGGAGTTGCACTGCTCATCAATGTTACACTTGGCCCAGGCAGCCAATCAAATCAAGTGAAAAGGCGGGCTTTATTACTTTACCACCTGCATTCTCTCTCCTGTCCACCAGGGGGCGACTCCTCTGGTTGTATAGAAGTCTATGAGAAAATGACTCTACTTCTCTCTTGATTTATTACCTCAGTAAACATTGTAAACATGAGTTTATGGTCTCAATCTCTAGTTTCAAGTCTTCTTCAATACAGCATGATGTTCATTTAGTACATTATGGTCCATTTAGAGTCAAACAGACCATAAAGCAGGGGAGTCTTTAGGGCGGGGCTACACGGTGATTGACAGGTCTCTACCAGAGACGTATACGCCGTCTCTACGTCACTCCTCCTCAGTCCAGATATGGTCACTTCCTGTTCATCGGTTGCAAAAGAAGTCAATATGGTGACGGCCAAAACACCAAGTTTGAGGCTTCAAAACATCAGTCCACAAACCAAAGAGTGACGTCACCACGACTACGTCCACATTACATCATTGAGCAGATGCTTTCATCCAAAGCGATTTACAATAAGTGTATTCAACATCGGTATTCAAGAGAACTGCTCGTCACTTCTTATATACAGTCTATGCTGCTGATGAAAACACATTTATAGATGTTTCTGCTTCAAAATGAAAAGCTTTTAAATAATAACTTGTATTGTAAAGAATTTATAGGAAAATGTGTTTATCGATTAATTAGCATGGCATTGTTAGCGGCTATTCTTCAATAAAAACAAGTCAAAGGTAACAGGGGACTATTATTATCCACCGTTTTACAGCCGCTCCTTTGACCGTAATAAAATATATATCCGATCAGGCAGGCTGCATTGACGTGTCAAGTGTGGACACACATGTGCTGACACAGCGGGTTTCCTGATCTGGGGCATCCCAACACAAAAGTCGCATTGAACAGACCAGTGTAACCACCTCGTTCTCTCTGTTCTCAGTTAAGGTTTTGTAGTTTTTGAGTCATGTGGGCCCCGGGGTCTGCGCCACAGCTGGGCTGTGAACAGTAAGCAGCGGGTTACATTCCTCCGTTCACCTGTTTAATGACTCGCCTGGCTCTTCATCATGCTTGATAAGGCATGGCCATTAGACTGAGCTTACAGTAATCTGCCTTTTGATGAGATATTTTAGGCTGTTATTTTTTTTCTTCTTCCTGGATTCGTTGGATTCCTGCGCGGCTGCCAGAAGAGCTGCGTTTGATGTCGGGCCCGATTCAATTACGTATCTTTGACAACACCGAAGTGGTGGAATTTAGTGCGTGTTGTTGAATGTGTTTGAGCGTCTGCGTTGACTCTCTTGGTGCTTAAAACTGTAAAATGCGCGTACATGTGTTGTGCACTCTGGCTGTGCAGGGATGCTTGTTTTACGAGCAGGCGAGGAGTCAAATGGGACTCGTAAAAAAACAAGCTCAAGTCTTCCTTCCCATGTACATGTGACAGGATAACAGCTGTGTGAATGTTAAACTGTCTTACATAGAAACTCTTTGTTCCTCGTTGTTTGTCTTTTGCATATCACTTGAATTAAATATCCCTGCGTTTTCAAACCCCTCTTTTCAGTTCACTTCTCCTGATATCATGGGGAGAGACAGTTGAGAGTGGGGGGTCTGCAGGATTTGTTTTCATACGGGTACGGGGGGGGGGTCATGTCTGGCTCATGTGTGTCGGATGAGAGTTCAGATCTAAGTCCATAAATTGAGAGTGTGGAGGAGAGGTCGCAGAGTTCAATCCCTGACTACAGCAGCTCGATTGCCGTTTATCTGCTCCAGAAGTGTTTCGTTGGCAGTAGTGTCACAGTCATTTCTACACAGCAGATCCACAGGGTGTTACTGAGTTCACTAACGTTTGTGAAGTATCTTATCGATGTGTTGCTCACAGACTATCAGACTCTAGAACTGACACAAATATTCAGAGACATTGAGGTGCACGGCACGGCTCACCCACACACCAGGAGAGCTGGTCCGGCCTTCATGGAAGCCCATGTTTTTGTACGCTTGTGTGTTTGCATGTTTGTGGCTGGTGGATCATGCACATTTGTTTTTTGGGGTACTCGTCTGGACCGAGGACAGAGAGCAACTATCCAAAAGATGGATATGTATCTATAATGTTATATTGTTATTACTTATTCATGTGCTGTTTCCTAGTGGCCTGGTAGCTAATGCTTTGCGGCCCGGTACCGGTCCACGGCCAAGAGGTTTGGGCCCCCTGCAGTAGTGACTCAGAGCGTAACGGTGTGACCACACATCTGCTCCGTGTGGTTCAGCTGTTGCATTAACTCTAATTGTCTAATTGTCGTTCCCAGAAAGTTATGATACATACCTTCAATTAGCGGCGGCGCAGACGGTTCCGTGGGTTTGTCTCCAGCTGTAATCACTCAGCGGCAGGAAGATCGATGATTGTGGTCGTGGAAGAAGTTACAAAAATTTGTAAATTGATGATATTTGAAGCACGCGATCGTACGTAAGCGTCCTTGTTTGGTGTACGTGAGTACACATGGAGAGCCCTACTGCAGTGTGGGTGTTTGAGGAACATATTGTATAACCACAGCTATTCTTTTCCAAATAGTTCACGAAAAAATGCCCAAAAACAAAAGTAAACCTCACTGTTGATGTCAACAATAGAGAGTCCACTTCCTGTCAGCGGGGGCCTGTATAAAATATGCGGGCTCATTTATTTTTATGTGGCTGATGTGTTTGATTCTGGGCTCTGGTTGGTTCTCATGCTGCATGTATTTGACAGTTGGGAGGACGACATATTGTGATCACAGTACGAAGTCACCAGAGGACATCAGCTCTGTTTAGGTTTGTGTCATGTTGGTCTCCTTGGGGAGAGAGAGAGAGAGAGAGAGAGAGAGAGAGAGAGAGAGAGAGAGAGGGAGACAGAAAGAGGGAGAGAGACAGAGAGAGAGGGAGAGAGAGATAGAGAGAGAGAGCAGAGGTTGTCATGACTGCACGCTGCCCCCCCGTTTTGTTGTGATGTCTGCTGACCCTAGAAAGACCTTTTTTTAAACAACGTAATGTTGTTTGGAGTCCGTGGGCCCCTGAGCACCTTTCTGCATGTTCTTTAATAAACCCAGGATGTTGCTCGGAGGGAGAAATCACTTTATTCCTGTTGCGTCATATTTTGTAAAGCTGCTCCCATCTGCACACTACGTATTTATTTATTTTAATTGACTCTCTCTCTCTCTTCTTCTGCCTCCAGGAGACAAATCAGCAAGTCTAAAGTCGTTCAGTAATTAACAGGAACATCCAGAGACTGTAAAAAGCCCTTCCTCTTATTAACCCGGGTTTTATAGCCACTTAGGTGCGTCTCATGTCGTTATCGCTACAAACTGGAAGAATTTGGAATAAAAGAGGCGCATGATTACAGTGTGACGTCGTTAGGTGTGTGTGTGTGTGTGTGTGTGTGTCTGTGTGTTTTCTTCTCAATGTGTTGTACAGAAGAGTAGGCCTAGTAACAAGCAGCACCACAAATAATCCCATCTGCTATGTCCCCCCAGCAGTACACTCCCAGGCTTCTTCATCGACAGCGACCAAAAATATCACTAGAGTGTGTGTGTGTGTGTGTGTGTGTGTGTGTGTGGTGTGTGTGTGTGTTGAAGCCTGAGTGGAGCTCCTGCAGAGAGAGAAACACACCACACCCTCTCATTCTGCTGAGCACCGAGCATCAGACACCAACACTCTGGCTCTAAAGCAAACCTCAAACACCAGATTTATATTTGCTGACCTCAGGGAAGTCTATGGAGGACTAAAGCTGCCATTATATTAAATAATGTTTATTTATTCATTTTACTTATATAAAAAGTATTAAAATGTTTAATGAAAACTGATGAAACGTTGCAATAAAGTATTTTAAAATATAATAAAGAAATAAAATAAAGAAATTCAGAAATAAAAGCTTTGAATTATCAATAAATGTGCAAAATCATTTGAAAATAAATTAATATGCAAAGAAATAGAAAAACCATGAATTTATTTATTTCACAATGTATTTACTTTCATATTTATTTACTTTCATATTTGATTATTTTCCAATTTCCCCTTTATTTACTTAGTGAGTTCAACAAATAACTTTAATTGTGCATATTTATATATTTTCAAATAAACCATGATCTATGTATTTTTCTATTTATTGACTCATTTATTAACTATAATGGCTGCTTCAGTCCTCCATAAGATTCAGCCTTTGGTGTGTTTGGGATTATTAAATGGTCTCGGTGTGTGTGTGTGTGTGTGTGTGCGTGCGTGCGTGCGTGCGTGTGTGTGCGTGCGTGTGTGTGCGTGTATGTATGTGTGCGTGTGTGCACAAAGCATGACCGGTCACAGTAGCCACGGCCATTTGTCTCGTACTTGCCAGGTGCTACCAACTCAAAGTGGTCTATTTAGATCCCGACTAACCCGAGCTATTTCTGTTCAGGCCTAACTGGCCTTTTTAAGTGGGCTGCTTAGTTCTGGCATGTGGGGATCTATTAAGTAATGGGCCGGTGTATTTGGCGGAGCACCGTCATATTTTATTGTCACGATCCCCCTCGTCCTGCAGCCCCCGATCAGAGGCCCGGAGGGTTCCATGGTGAGGGGGGTGGTTTGGCTGGACCCCAGAGGTTCTCTGCAGGGCTTTTGGTGATCAGCAGACTGTGGCCTGGACTTACATAAGAGCAGGAAAAAAAGCAAGATTTGTTGTTTTTTTTGTTTGGGAGACAGATTCCCACAAAAGAAACAAGCAGGAAACTCCATGACTTTGCTTGTTAAAAGAAGAAGACGTTTGTAGCCCACAGAATGCATCACAGTAGAGGATGTTTACCTTTTGTCCTGTGAGGGGTTTAGAGTAGAAGTGAGTTTGATTTATCCTTGTTGTAAAGAAAACCACAGTTTGACTATATGAATGAACTCAGTGTGGGTAGCACTGAAACAGTTTTTTTGTCTTTTAATTGCGTCTTGAAATGTATTTTGTCTGTGTGGAGTCTGTCAGTCGGAGGCTGCTCCCTCCCTCAGCATTGTGTGCACGTCTGACCGTGTGACTCAGCGAGGCCGTCCTGGTGCGAGTGTGTCAGAGGCTCAGTGTGTGTTACGCTGTCAGGACGAGGAGCTCGCTGTGCAAACTTTTACGTTCATCGAGTGGCTTTGGTTTAACCGAGCGGGAGCAGCAGCAGCGACAGCTCAGGTAACAGTTCTGAACTATCTTACATGGTTAATGTCGCGTGCTGGAACACGTCGAGCTTAACGCAGTAAATATTTTTTTACTTTGTCTTCAGAGTCTGAAACATGCAGATTGTTATAAGAGGGATGAGAACACTGAGCGAACACTCTGAATGAGTCATGTGTGGTCGTCATCTCGTTGAGGGTTTGACGTCTTTTAGGAGAACTTTTCTAACTTTTATGTTTTAAAATGTGATGTTGTTCAATGAAACAACAGCTGATAGACTGAAAGAATGAATGAGTTGTATTGTTCATTGTGAAGAAAGTCCTGTTAGCACCACCTCTTTTTACTCTACTGATTTCTCTCAGACCTCCGACAAAACTGAATTAAATTTAACTGTTTGTGTGTGTGTGTGTGTGTGTGTGGGGGGGGGGGGGGGGGGGGGGGGGGGGGGGGGGGCGGCATCCCCATGAGTGCTGAGGTGTGTGTATTTGTAGCTCAGCTGCTGCATAAATCTGTCACTATTTCTGTTTTAGTCTCTCTCTCTCTCTCTCTCTCTCTCTCTCACACACACCAATAAATTCCTACCAACCACAATATGAATTTCACATTTCATATGAATTCCCGTGATGAACCGCTTGCCGGCTGCTCATCACGTTGACACTGAGGTCTGCTCTGTGAAGCATCACGATGTCTGTTGATGGACAACATGAAGGACACTTTAGCCTTTGCTTTGGAGGAAAGCGTTCCTCGTTGTTTCTGGTCGGAGCTTCTTCGGCTGTCGTCCGCAGCTGTCTGCTGTCCGGAACATTCCAGTGAACTCTGACCCCGTGATCCTGATCCTGTGCCCCCGATTAACGGAGCTCCATCACCATCATGTTTGCTATCTGCTGCTTTATGGAGCAGGATCCCTGCATCCATCATCTTTAATCAAGACCTTTGTGGTTTCGTGCATTCATAAGAAAGTAGAAGAACACTTAAACTAAATCTTGAGCTAATATTTCATAAAGACCATAAACATCCTGTAGTTAGTGTCACTGTCATGTAAAATCATGTAGTGCCAGGAAGCTCAAACAGCTCACAGCATTATAACTGTATTTTACTGAACAGATCAACACTAAATATTAAACGTTTTACTGCAGTACGGTACTTTTTACTACCGTTTGCTATCAACGTAGAATTAGAATGAAGCAGTACTAGTTAGTTTTTCTTGGACACTTGGAGGCAAAAACTCCACAACAAGCTGAGCAGCACACAAATGTTTGACATATTAAGGATGTATAAAGTTAATATGGCTAATGTGTAATCAAACAGTTTACACATTCTGCACATTTAGAATAAAACTAGCATTCATTTGGACTTGGATGAGAGTCCAACTCTCCTGTTTAGCCCTGCTTTGGTCTTAATTAACTCCATAAATAAAACTGGGTCTTCAGCTTGCTATATGTTCCATTATGTTCACCAGATGGTTAATAAATACAGGCAGGTGGTGTTCAGTGGGTTTATTTCACATCTGGAAAAGATGCAGCTGAGAGTAGATACACTCCTACAGCTGAGGCTGGTTCATCATTCGTTTGGCAGGTATTTTTAACATAATGATGGTGCTAGATGAAAAGTCAAGGAATCACTGAAGTGATGATCGTTCACCCTGAGTGTGACATGAATGTCTGAACCAAACTTTCAGCCAATTTATCCCAAAGCTGCTGAGATATTTCACGAAAAGCCAAAAATGTCGACTTGCTGGTGGCTCTAAAGGTAAAGTCAGAGGATCACTTAAGTCTGTAAGATTCATCCTCTTGGGACCATGAATGTCAGCGTAGAATTCTATAGAAACCCATCTAAAAGTTGTCGTGATACCGCCATCTCTAGATGCTTCTAGCATGGCTAACATAATAATCAAACACATATTCATGTGCAGCATTAATGTTGATGTGTAAGATATGTCCACATGCTCCAAACAAATAGGGGGCAACATTTCACGTCTGTACTGGGTCCATACGATCTACATTTTCAGCCATCGGTTATAAAGTAAAAAGGCCAATTACTAACAAACAGCAAGAATTCAAACTGCTGAACCTCTGAGAGCCGGTCTAACTAAAACACTGCTATGTTAGAATCTTCACGTGTATCGTCGGCCTGTAGTTTACGTCAGCCATGTTGTACACTTTAAGACTTTGTTTATTTATTGGATTTAATCCAAAGAGGCAGAAACAAGAAAACGACTTGTATTGTTGTTTCATCCTTCCTGCCACCAGGAGTCTGGGAGCTACTTAACCTCTTCACCTGCTGTTGATGTTTATTTATTTATTTTTTATCACTTATTTATTTTTATTGGCAACACCAACAGGTTGCAGATTACATGTTGATCGTTTCATCCCCTTAACACCTTATCGTTATTTTTTTATTTATTTGTGTGCTACAAATCTGAGAAAATCGGGTGGAGTCTGGCACCTTTTTTTGCATGTGAAGTTGTTCTTGTTGGGCAGGTAAATGATGCATTCAGTGCTACCAGTATTGGTACCATTGCATACCTGGAGGGCAGGTAAATAAGGGCACTATGTGGTATAATGGAAAATTACTGTAATAAGGCCGGCTGTGGTGGGAATAAATAAACTTGCAGCTTTAGTGAGGTTGTGCTTTTAGACTTTTCACTGAGCCTCGTCGATCTTCATTCATTGTTGGTTTGAGTCAGAATGTGTGGGAGATAATAAAACCAACAGTGTGGATGGTTTCAGTTGACCTCTATTGTAGTTTGTAATTAGGGATAAAAACAGCCTTGATGCCGCTCTTCTTGTCCAGTTGCACTTTGGTTGACTTCTGTGGTCCGTAACCCTAAAAATGGACACAGAGTAAACTTGGGAGTAAGTCTACCCCGTCTTTATAATCCATATTGATCGTTGATTGGCGGGTGTGTTTATAGAGCTCGTCGCTCCTACGTCCTGTCAAGGATTGAACCTTCCTCCTTTCATTCGCTCTGCGCTCTGGCCTCCGCTCGTTTTGGGTTTTGCGGTGAAACTGAGCCTGGCTTCATAAAAATGTTTCCATCAACAGCAGCAAATAAAAACGGGGTCAGATGAGGAGAGCGTGGCCCTATGGTAGCCACGGCAAACCCTGGTTTATCCTGTCCCGTGGAAATGCTCTTCTTCTTCTGCATCCTCCTGTTATTATCTCAGGCATCATCTAGCATCCATTGTCTTTAGCTGGTGGCAGGCTGGTTAATTGTGGTATGTTTAGTCACCGTCTTGGCTGGCTGGATGAAGAGGCGAGGTGGCGCTCACTGGAGCCTATTTGGCACGCATGTTCCGAATAGTTGTGTTTTATAACAGCATTGTGTTCAGAAGGAAATGGGTGGTGTTGGCTACTGTCTGCCAAGAAAAGTTGTACCTTCGCTCGCAGGAGTGTACTGCTATTCTAACACACACCCTGCTTCCCCTGCAAATGAGACTGTTGATGGTAGAGTTCCTTCTATGCCTGCTGGACTGTTGAAGTGTTTTTTTCGGATCAAAATGTTCTGGGAACTCCTTAAGAAAAACCGGCCACCGGGGAGCTCCCCCATGAACTACAAACCTTTTTTCTGTTTGCATTCCCACCGCCAATAGCAGCCACACCTGCATCTGCACCTGTATCTATGTGACCCTTAGATTTTAGTAATATTCATATCTGGTAATATAGGAATAAATAAACAGCCACTGTTACATGCCACAATCATATAGGCAAAATAGCCGCCATGAAAGTAACTGCTGTGATTTCAGTTTGAATCGGCTTCTTCGGTTCAGTGGGTTAGCTTTATGCTACTGGGTTAGCCTGTGTGCTACTGGGTTAGCCTTTGTGCTAGTGGGTTTGTGCTACTGAGTTAGCTTTGTGCTACTGGGTTAGCCTTTGTGCTACTGGGTTAGCTTTGTGCGACTGGGTTAGCTTTGTACTACTGGATTAGCCTTTGTTTGTGCACCTGGGTTAGCCTTTGTGCTCTTGGGTTTGTTCTACTGGGTTAGCTTTGTTCTACTGGGTTTGTGCTACTGAGTTAGCCTTTGTGCTACTGGGTTTGTGCTACCGAGTTAGCCTTTGTGCTACTGGATTAGCCTTGGTGCTACTGGGTTAGCCTTGGTGCTCCTGGGTTAGCTCGCTGAGCAGCGGCACACACTCATTCTTTGGCTCAGTGGGCGTTTGCTCATCAATGAGTTAACTTCTTGACTTCACTGACGGGGAATCTATCCGCATTTTCTTCCATTTATTTTTCCTTACATGTCTGTTGTTTATACGGCTAAAAGGTTTTTATAAACACTTGCGGCACTAATGGTTCCTCTTGTAGCTTCTCTGAAATTGGAGCTAATAAAGTTTTTATAAAACAGCGTTTTAAGAACTAGGATCAGTCCTAGTTCTTGCAGTGTTGACAAAATAAAAATGGGGGTTCTTAGAACTTAGTTCTTGGAACTGAAAAGTTATTTCGGTCCAAAAATGCCTTCTGTGACTCAACAAAGTCCCAACTCCCCCACTGGAGAGAACACTCTGCTGTTTAGGTCTCGCACCATGTTCAGCACATTCCAGAGAAATAGAGAGGGGATTTAATAAACATTACCGTCTGTCTCTAAATGAGTTTACTCAGTAATTATACATAATGGTAGATTATTAAGGTTGATTAATAAGGGGTTTTATTGTTGTGCTTGTTGGGTAGGGTTTGTGCCTCCTAGTTTATGCTCAGTCAACCCTCAGAGGAGCACAAGCTGATGAGTCCTGTGCCCTCCTCTGTTACATTGTGCCCAAACAAATGCACAATTTCCATTCCTTAACTCCTACTGAGCAGATGGTTTTACATTCTGCAAAGAGGGCCTGGCAGACCTTTTTGCCATAACCAGAACGGAAAACTACTGGAGACATTTAATTAAAAACAAACTCATAAGACTTGAAATCCTGAATTACAACTCTATTTTTGCATTTTTTGTACACATATGTCGCAGCACAGAAAAAGGACATATTTACTTCTTAAGAACTGGACAGATTCAGGCCACCCAGCGGAAACAACCCGCTCTCACTCCCAACTCGTCGGATACAGAGGCTTGTTCAGTAGCGTCTGACACCGAGGCACCCTTCAGTGTTTGTGAGAAACGCACCGGACTTTCAACCTTTCAACTAACTCCAATGTAAACCCATCTGTGTCATTATTACACAATCAGCTGAAAAGAGTTAGAATGTCAGCGTAGGACAATCACAGGACTTTCACTCAGGAGATTGCTGTTCGTGTCTGGTGTGAAACCAAGTCAGTGGTTGGTGACACATTTTACCTTTGTTTTAGTATGTAACCAGTCATGTAACCAACAGACTAATTTTAATGGAACAAACATACTTATTTAAACCTTTTCCGAAGCCTTACCAGGAACTTTTGTTGCCTGAACCTAACCAAGCACTAAAAGCTTAGTAAACTTAGGTTAGTAGTTTATTTTTTTTTAAATAAGTGAAAACTATACATTTCCTGTAAACACAGAGAAGTTTATTTAAAAAAGACACTATGCATGTAACTTGTGGGAACCGACACAAAACCGACGCTACAACGGCACATGGAGTGTCATAGTTTGAGGCTTTGGGCCACCGACTGAGCGTCAGTATTTGACGAGTTGGGGGTTAGAACATCAAGGCGTAAAACATTTAAGCTTGCTGTTTGCTGACCTCTGTTCACTCAAGTTACATACTCACAAAACACACTCTTACTGTTCCTCCAACATCGCCCCATTGCAAAAAGAATAGTTGTTTGTTTGATGAGGTCGTGTGTTTTCTCCATGTGTTTGATTTGATGGTGTCCAAATGATTTTTATTGTGCATTCCACATCAAACAGAGAGCCTATGGCTGCAAAGTCCATCATGAAGCATTGTGATTAATGCAGCAGAAAAAAGAAACCTGACTTTCCCAAGCAAGTCGCCAGCAGACATGGCGGTCACCCAAAACGAGTCGTTGTAATCTGGAAAAATAGATTTTAAAAAACCGCACAGACATATTGGTTTGCTCAAACAATCAACTCTCAATGGCCAGCTGCTGTCAGTTATGAGTCGTATAAGAAAGTCATGTTGCTCAGGATCCATGAGTTGTCCCAGCCTCTCTCGGTCTGTCTGGACCGTGTGTTTGATGCTGCTCGGGGGGGGGGGGGTTTTGAAGCGTGCCAGATGACTTTCGGCCTCGAGTGCCGACACACCAGCGGATAAGGTCTCCCCGCTCGTGCCGTGAACAGCTCTTCATTAGTCTCATGTCACGATCTGTTTCCTATTGTTTTAACACACCGGCGTCTGGCTGCGTGATAGCCTGAGCCACGTTTCCGTTGTTCGACTTCACCGATAAGACGACCACGAGGAGTTTAGTTTAACGGAGGTTTAGTGTTGAAACTGAGTGTCAAGCCTCTGCACTGCTCCAGCTGTCACTGCTGCTGATGAATCGCTCGTCTCAACAATGACACAGCGTATAATCTGTCCCGTCTGACCCGGCCTGACTCATGCTCATTCGACTCCCGTTGCTGTACTTTCCATTCATACGTTCACTCCCCCCCCCCCCTCCCACATCTCTACTCCCACATCTCTACTCCCACATCCAGTCTTGTCAGGTTGTGAATTTCCCCAGTATGAGGTGCTGCTGATGGATTGCTGTTTGACTGACACACCAGAGTGTATAAAATCCAGTAATGGCTAAGCAGCAGGATGTTGGGAGCGATACGAACGAGAGATAGCTAGAAAGTCCTCAGGTCGGGCTCCTGGACAGATGGAGCAGCTGTTCTTCCAGCATTTTGGGAATTCCTGCCCCTCCCGCTGTCAATGAAAAGGTCGGGAGGTGAACAAGACGTATATACAAGACTTCTCCTTTAATAGGGTGCCGAGAGGCTGTACAGCGCGTAGTGCGTCAACCTTGTTGCCAGAATAAAATTGGACGTTTCTGCAAATCACCAATGCGATGAATCTCTACGTTTCTGAACCAAAAATGCGTTTTCATACAGACATTTCTACATACGTGTACATCAACATTACAGTGGTTGAACCATTCGTGGAGTTTTCAAAACTGCATTCTCAACTGACCCTTCGTTAAGAGTTGCCCATCAAACACAGACGGGCTAATCGTAGCTTAGCATCGTCCAGCTCACTGTTTTCACGGCTGAATCAGTCGGACATCTTGTATATATCCGTCAAACACATATTTTAAACCCTTCTTCTGCTTCTCTCTTTACAAAGAAATGTATATTTATTCAGTGAGTGAATGAGTTAGTGACACGTGGACATGTGTGGACTCCATGGTAGCTCTGGCAGCTTGATGGAGTGGCATGTTTAGGCAACAAGTTTAGAATAGATTAAGTAAAATATCACATCTTGGGTTAAAATACGTTACTTTTGGTTTCAAATCGGACAACAACATCGGTCTCCTGGGTGAAAGTCCTGTGTATGACCCATCCACCAACCAAATACAAACGTCAAATACAAACCTAATCTGAGAGAAAATACATTTTTTTGGAACGTAATTGACAACACAGTTGGTTGTATGGGAACGTTAAGGTCAGTGTGTCAGCGGAGTGCGTTTATCGTGATCTGATGTGTCATAATGCACTTTAAAAAGAAGATTTAGGACATTAGCACTGATGAAAGCAACAGACTCCCACAGATCTCGATAGTTGAGGCCAGCACTTAATATGTATGTGTGTGTCTGTGTGTGTATGTATGAGATGGGTCATGTGACCCCCTTTTGTCTGATCCTGCGTTTGATGTGGTAACATGGTGCTGAGGGGTCTGCTTTAATCACAACCCTGTGAAGAGAGATGAGACGGATGAAGCTGGTTGTCTCTCGTCCTTTTCTGGGTCCCAGATCAGGGAACAAAGACCCCCCCCCCCCCCCCCCCCCGGCGGGGGGTACGAGGACCAGGCGCCTGCCCAGACACACAGGCCTCTGATTGGAAGGAGGGGAAAGGGTGTATCTGCTTCCCGTAACACGGCGTCTCAGGGTGGCTGACGTTTGGCAGATATGGAATCTCAGACATGCCCAGAGGGTGTGTGTGTGTGTGTGAATGACTAGTTATTGATGTTAGTTAGATTGGCAGGCCTCCATCGGGTTAGGCAAAGGTATATTTATGTTCAAGTCTTTGTCAAGAAGAGTAATGGCCCTTGCTTGCTGAGATTTTTATTGATTTCAGGATGATTCCTATTACCTCATGGTCTGAAATGCAAGTTTTCACCTATATAGTTATATATTAATTTCTTTTGGCACGAAGTGGAATACGTAGATTTTCAGTCACAAAGCAATGGTGAATTACTAAGACTCATATTTAAGACCTCTTTACTATACTAAAAACATAGTTATATCTGGTAGGAACAGATTGGAAACAGGCTACGTCATCATTTTCTTTGAAGCACTGTCTAGACTGTGTGTTGCTAAAAGTCACAATGAATTGAACGCATAGTAGAACACCGTTAAAGTAGTAGTTTAAAATGTTTGTATGAGTTTAAAAGTCATATTTTCTACCCTGGATAATGCTAGTTGTACTGAAGTATTTAATCAACATTTTGGTCTTCTTGCAGTAAACTGTAGTCTGCCTGTTGCTCCGATTGGTTAAAGTAACCACAGTTGTGATTCACCTCATCCTACCAGGTGGTTCTGTGAAGGCCGCGAGCTGCACAACTCTCCCGACATTCAGATCTGGAGGGATGGTGACCTGCACACACTGGTGATCTCCGAAGCGTTCGAGGACGACACGGGACGCTACACCTGCGTGGCTTCCAACAGCATCGGAGCAGACAATACCTCCGCCGAGGTTTACATCGAAGGTCAGATGTTTGCATGTCGGGAAACTATCAGAATGTTTACTTTCAAGGGATCGATATACTGTTCTAATAAGGAGACGGTCTCTGCTGATATCTACATTTCATATGTGGGTGCTCTCAACGTCAGGGGATAAGATTGGATGTACCAGATTTATTTATGAGATTTATGATTTTTGCATACATTTAGCACTTTTAAAAACAGTCTTTTTTATACTGCTGTTGAGGTGGCCTGCATCACATATGAATCACCGCTTTTGTTTTTGTCACACTGCAGGAGCTTCGTCATCAGACTCAGAGGGAGAAGGAACTGGGTCAAAATCCAGATCAGGAACCATGCCTCAGTACGTGATAAGATACTCTATTACTCTACTATATATATATATATATATATATATATATATATATATATATATATATATATATATATATATACTTCCAGATCTGGCGATAGTGTGTTGCTGAGACAGAGAAAAGTTAATCTTCTCCGGATAAGTCGGTCTGAAAAATGCCACGTTAGTGTCAGAATGTTTGGAAGATATGTGGCTTTTGAAAAAAACAGGTCCAATATTTACTTTGGTGACTATGGGGCAAAATAATTAGTCATAATCTCCCAATGGAGTAAACAGACTCAGGACCTGCTGCTAGTTTCCTAAAGGAAAGGAAGTGTGTTCCAGCGTGACCTCTCGGGACCCGTTGACCCAACGAACCTTGAACTCCTGAGCGGGTTAACTGAGCCCTGCAGCAGTTTATCAGGTCTGCTGCCTTTAACTAGGCCCCTTACAAGGACTTTAAAGAGCCATAACCCTGAGCCAGTACACAGGCCACAACCTAAATAATGAGAGCTGCAGAAGGTTAATATGGTGAAAAATCACCCTGTCAGGATTGTCCCCTGTACTTATCTCCAAATGTTAAACTTTTAACTCTTCTCCTGCTTTCGCTCTCTTTTCTTCCTTTCCTCTTGAAGCATTTTCTTCTCATATAAGTAACAGGGGCTTTTAGTGAAAGGTTGCGCCGCAGACCAAAGCACAGTGTTGTTTTTACAGATCAAGATGAGGATGCAGGAACTTTTATAAAAGCTTCCTTAAAAGTTCTGTCTACACGACTCAAAGCATTGATATAGCAGCAAACAACGACGACTTCTTTTGTAAAGATATAGAGGAGTAATGTCAACCTTCGGTGTGCTTTGTTTACATGCATCTTACTGTATGTTAGCCTCTCTGTTTTGTTCCATTAGCTAGCTAACAGCCAACGCTCTGCACTGCGGTTAACACTGTTAGCTCTGTCAGTGCTGCTTCCGTAGTTTGCAATGTTAGCTGCTCAGCCGTCTCCATGTTGAGAGCCGTGGGGAGACAATGGATATGCACAGAATTACATCTTGAGCACTTTAATATTACGAAATGAGATTTTAGATTTTTCACTACAGAACTTACTTGCCTGGTTAAAATGTGGCACACATGTTTATTCATGTCGATTCAGGTCAAGATGCATATTTACAGTACTTTGTACTTCTCTAAATGGTTTTCATTATTATCTGTTGTATAAATCTTCCTCCATCTGGACTACTTCCTGGTTCCCTTTCTGTTTACACACTGAAGCCAAGAGCACTGATAGCATCTTAATTGCTGGGGAGACAATTTTCTTTGATTCAAGTATTATATTCTAACTAAAAGCATATCGAGTTGAGAAATGCCTCCTTTTTTTCTTGGGAACGTTTTTGTGTGGTTGCTGATTTTTGCTTCGTTTGTTTTCAGAGTTCAGAAGAAGACGACTTCAATGTCCCTGACGATACGCTCGTCCTCACCCAAAACCTCAGAGGTCCTTCCTCATCGCTCCACCTTAGTGCAGTCCCTGTCTCAGCCGATACAGCGGGTGAGCAGCTACAGCACACACAACAGCTGATCCACACAACATGGTCAAAGAAGTGGAAAATTCTCTTCAATGACAGTACATTATTTCATCTTGTTTATCTTCTAGATGCAGAGCCCAGTGTCGTCACTATACGAGGCATCTGGTCCTCCGATATTCACCAAGGTAAGTCTGCCTACACAGCAATCTATACATTCACTACATGGTCACAAGTATGTGGACACCCACACAGCATGCACATATGTGTGATGATTGTTGTTTCGAAAACAACGGTCATTAATATGCTGCTGCAAAAGGCTCATCTGGGACGTTTTCTCCATAATATTTTGTACATTAATCTAACTCTGGATGCTTACATACAGTTCATTGTGTATGGAATACATACAGGCATAGTACACACATACACATGCACTCCGTCTCCATGCCTTCCCTTAATAACAGTGTGCAGTGCTGTGGCTTTCAGCAGTGGGGGTCAGATTAAACACAAAGCTCAAGAACACCCCCCCCGCCCTCAGGCTGTGGGTTTAGTGATGGTGGGACTGGGACAGGCTGAGGCAGAGCTTTGAAACCCACACGGGTCAGGTCTCTTTCAGCCAGTCAGGCCCTAAATCATTTTACACTTCATTACACAAAGACATTTGTTTTTCTTCAAGCCTCCTTTACAAAAGAAAAGCTGTAATCATCTCAGTGAGAGGATGTTCGGCTCTAGTGAAGTCAGCGCTGTGATGTCACCCAAACAACACACACACACACACACACAGAATGTCAGAGCCGCGATGAACATTCCAGCTCTGGTCCTCCCAAAATATACCAAATAAGACACACAGTGACAAAGAGAAAGAGGCTCGCATCTCACAGGAGCATGTATTTAAGCTGACACTGAGTGCCTCTTGTTGATGGATACACGCAGTCTATGTGGAGATAACACCGTGTTGACAGTGGCTTCTCCATCTAACCCCTATGTTGATGTTTTTCTTGGTTCTGCAACACTATAAGCTGCCGTATGATTGAATGGAGACAGGAGTTAAACGGGCATCTTGTGATTTGTATAAAGAGGCTGAAGTGAAACAGCAGGACTCCATAAGAGTCTGTAGCCCGGCTGGTAAACTTAGACGATGAAGCGGTAACTTAGCAGTTAGCCTCACTGACTGAAGTAAACAAAGATAAATGGATTTCCAGCTTTACTGCTTGATTTGTCGGTGACTCACTGACCGGATGTTGTGACGTTCATCGACGGCGAGGGTGAAGCCAGATAGATGGTCCTGAACTAAAACGATTAACTTCTCCTCCTTTAACTTACTGGAGACCGATATTCACAGAAGGAAGAAAAAGATATCTGCAAGCTGTGATTGGTTGTTCCTCGTCACATGACATTCTTTTATTCTATTTTGATTATTCATTTTTTTCTTCCCTTGTTGGCATAAAAACTGTCAAAAGCAATAAAACATATTTATGGGCGAGGACTGACTTGGACTTCTGCAGAAGTCAGATGTTTGCTTGACATCTAATCTGAAGAGAACATACAGAATATGCTATATAAAATACAACGTATATAGTGTGCAGTAGTGAAACAGAGTGACTTTTTATCAGCCGTCTCTTCCTCAAATAGTGTTTCTTGACAGTGCGTCATCTTCAACAACCTCCATCCATCCCACGCTGTATTTCTGAGGCACATTTATTCTTTTCATTACCGGTTTCAGTCTCTCATTCCACACTTCATCATCCTTCACTCGCTCGCTCCTTCTTCTCATAACCTCTCTCTCTCTCTCTCTCTCTCTCTCTCTCTCTCTCTCTCTCTCTCTGTGTGTGTGTGTGTGTGTGTGTGTTTGTGAAGCTGCTGCAGGATGCCCAGGCCTCCGAGGGCCAGGTGGTGGTTCTGGAGTGCCGGGTCCGAGGAAGCCCTCCTCTGCAGGTCCGATGGTACCGCCAGGGAGAGGAGATCCTGGACTCGCCCGATTTCCGGATTCTCCGGAAAAGTGAGACATTCCTTCTTAGTGGTCGTGAAGCCCATTGTGCAGCAGCTGAGTGATTTTAATCATATATTTTAATGTATGCTATTAATAGGGCTGTACCTGAATAAGAATTATTTCATTCAACACGAAGATTCAACAATTTGTTCCTTTTTATTTAATATAGATTATCTGGCAATCTAAAAATCCATTTTGAGTCGACTGACGGATGACTCGACTTTTTTGGGGGAAGCCCTGTAGCGCTAATAATTAAAATATCTGTTTGTCTTCTCTTCCCTCAGAGCCTCGATCTGCTGCTGAGTCAGGTACGCCACATCAATTCCTCCCGATGTCTGCTCAAACTGTCAATACCAACGCCGCTTTCATGTCCCAACCGCAGTCAGCGGTTCACATTAGTAATGGGGTTGTTGGATGTGTCTGAAGACTCACATCGAGTTTGATGGTTTCATTCATCAGCTGCAGCCTTTCACTTGGTTATGACTACAGCTAATCACAAGATAACAAGTCTGCGTCTCACGAGACACACTCGCTCATTCACCTGTGTGAATCAGGGTCACTTCAGGTGTTACTCTCAGACTGTGAGTCACTCAGACGTCCCTGAACATCTGTGCTTCCGTGTGTCTGTCTGTTCTTCATGAGCAGTTACATCCATGTTGGTTTGTCTTTGCCCTCCGTGTGTCTGGCTATAAAAACCTGACTCACCAGTCTAGGACGACTCTCTCTCTCGATTACATCTCCCTACACACGAATCAAGTGTCGACATGTCACTCCACATCTGTGCAGATCCCTGTTCATCAATGTCAACTCTTTAAACTCCCATATGGATCCAACGTTCACGATCATGACTGGTGTGTTCATTAAAAGGTGTATTAATGGCGGTTGTCTTAATTTTTTTAGATGAGATCTGCACCCTGGTGATTGCCGAGGCCTTCCCAGAGGACGGGGGTCTGTTCTGCTGCACGGCGTCCAACCCGTACGGCTCCGTTAACAGCACAGCACAACTCGCTGTCGCTGCAGGTGAGTCCAACACAGACGCACAGCATGTTGTTAGCAGGCAGCATCCGGCCATCAACAAGCAGCAGGCACCATGTGTTTACACCTCTTTACCTTTCTGAGGGGAACTGAAGCTGTTATCTATGACCTCTACAAACACACCAGACTCCATTCACTCAAACACTGATTCTACCTCTCAGGACACAGGAGCTGCTGCTCTCCTGCTGCCTCCATCTGTTACTGTGTTAGTGTCTGACTTTGGTGAATCTGAACTAATAATACAAACAAACCGATCGAAAACATTCTACTCCAAACTCATCTACTGTAGTAGAACACTGACTGTGGAGAAGAACCTCACACAAACAGACTTCAGAACATCCAAAGTGTCCTTTTAAGACATTTGGAGGCACTTCAACCAATATTTGAATGTGTTTAGCTTCAGTAACAGATGGTGGTGTCAAACATAAACCAACTCTAGGCTCCAAAATGGAGATTGGTGATTCCCCAGACTACACATATATACATCAAACAAGAATAACATTCTTCTAAAAAAGACATTTATTTTTGACTGTATTTTTAACTATAATGTTCTATAAAGAGTAGCATCAAAAGGTGAGTCTCAAATTCGATCCCCACCTTTTTCTGAAGCCACACTGATCACCAGCATATCGTCTAAAATGCTTCCAATGTCAGAAAATATCTTGTTTTCATAAAAGGAAGCTATCTAAGATGGAACGAAAATGAAAAAGAAAATGTTGTCATTTGCAAAGTTTTGACGATGACGAATGACCCGTGGCTCGGTTACACTAACTTCTGACGGTCCTATAGTCCTGTGGAGGTTTGGGTTTAGTTATAAAAGTCATATTACACGTCTCAACGAGACGACCGTCTTCTGTCGTGTTTATCATCGTGTGGTCTGCGAGTGAGGCGTCATCTGATGAGCTGCTCTTTGTGAGGACAGCGGGACATAAATATGTCCGTGTGTGTTATCACAGACAGAACTGTGCATGTGCTGCGCAGGACTCACCGCTCAGCTAAAGGAAAAGGCTGAATAAACAGAAATTACATCAGCTTGACTGGACCCAGCTGCTACTGTAGATCAGATCAGCTGTGATACACTGTGTGTGTGTGTGTGTGTGTGTGTGTGTGTGTGTGTGTGTGTGTGT
>NW_022280072.1:3402177-3416805 GCF_004355925.1 Anarrhichthys ocellatus
TGTGTGTGTGTGTGTGTGTGTGTGTGTGTGTGTGTGTGTGTGTGTGTGTGTGTGTGTGATCTGTATCTACTGAGGTATGTGGAAGAAAAACTAAACATTAAAGTCAAACATTTTCCACTTTTCTTCTTTGTTTGTTTCTCCCAGCAGCCGAGGACTCATCCAGTAATGGCATGTCTGCTGATAGCTCCGGGTTCGAGGATGTGGCCGCCTTCCCCCCTCCTCCCCCCCCGCCCACAGAGATCAGCCTCCTGGAGCTGCCACCCAAGATGATGCTGCCTCCGCCCGGCGCTTTCGTCATCAAGGAGCTCGAGATCTGGCCCAGTGTGTCTCCGGTACAGATGTGCTCAGAGGTAGAGGAGGATGAGGGAAGAGGGTCTGTGCAGAACGGCCGACCACCAAATCCAGCATCACCACCGAGTCCGCCTAAAGCGACCACACCCCCACCTCCACCACCACCTCTGCCACAGTCTGACGTTGCAACAGATGTCACAGTCACAGCTCAAAGGCCACCAGACTCCCCTCCATCCCCAGGGAAGGACGGTCCTCCGCTGCCCACCAAGCCTAAACCAAAGCTGTGAGTACCCTGTCTGTCTGTGGCCAGAGGGCGGGTCAGCCACCAGGCTGGGAGGGAGACAGGCTGGGAGGGAGACAGGCTGGGAGGCCCGTATGAGGTCTGGTGGAAATGATAGTGTCTCAGTGAAAGAGTTAACACGAGGGGGGAAATCCCGAACCCTGATTTTCAGAACAAAAGCATTCCCCCTGGCTTTCTTTCTGTCGGTGTCAATGTGGCATCGTGTTGGCTGCTTTCTGTCTGTGGCTGTAAACAGATCTGCGTGGCTTTGTTCTGGATGGCTCGTATTGTTTCTGTGTAACATCGGACTGCATGGACAAAGCACCTTTGTGTGAGCTCTATGGGGATCAGGTAGGATGTCACGAGTTATTAGAGGAGCATTGAACGGCTTTGTTTTCACCGGTCCCGTTTGGTTTATTTCAGATGTCTTGACGTGGACAAGCCTCTCGTGCATGGATTTTTATCTCACTTTATTTCATTTATTTTTCATTACAGCATCTTTATCAGGAAAGGATACAGTAGACAATAAATAAGTAGAGAGAGAGTTATATTATCATTCTATGTATTCTGTATACAGAATAATATATTCTGTTTTTAGGTTAACTTTGTAACTTCTGCGCTGGGACTACAGATGATAAATAGCCTCTTGGCTAACTCTGGTGCATTTATAATAATGTTTTTATTAATGTGCACCATCCCTTATCAAATAAACCAATAAAGAAAGAAATAGAATAGAGAGACAGAATGATGGGACGGACAGTCCACGACCAGACTTGGACCAGAGAGGTTGCGATCACATGGCTAACATCTTTATCCCGCACTCGGAGAGCGCAGACCACCGAGGACCATCCGCTCTAAAAATGTTGCTGGTTCTTCCTTCGCCGATGCTTCACGCTTCCTCCAAGCTTCCCGTAACGCCGCTGACAAATACAACCGAAAACATAATCTCCTTTCACGCGAGATTTCTGTTTTCTTCTCTTCTCTTTGTTTTAAACATGCGACACGGCTCTGGAGACGGCTATGACGGTCGGTCCAGACGGAAATATCTCTACAACTATTTAATGGACGATCATTAAATTATTTTGCAAAGATATTCATGATTTCCAGAGAATAAATCCCCGGACCTTTTCACTAGTGCCACCGTGAAGTTTGTGGTTCAGGGTGAATTATTTCATAACGTATTAGATGGACTGATATTGAAGTTGCTCCAGATATTCATGTCCTCCTCAGGATGAAGTTTAATAACTTTTTCCTCTACTGTCAACTTTTCACTTATTCAGTGAAATAATCTCTACAAGATGGATCGGCACCAAACTTTAATGTTGATTGTGAATGAATCCTAATGACTTCAGTAATGTTCTAATATTTTTGGACGGATTGCAGACATTCATGGAGAATATAAACTTTCCCCTCCAGACCTTTGTTATCCAATGCTTTGGTTTCGTGATTAGCCTTGCTAATTAGCAAATATTAGCATGCTAACTTGCTAAACTAAGATAGGAAACATTACACCTGCTAAACATCCACGTTAGCATTGCTGACTTTAGCATTTAGTTCAAAGCACCACTGCGCTGCTTGCAGGGTTGTAGACGTTTCACTCTCAATATTTACTGAGGCAGAGAGATTCTATGTAGAGGTTTCTAATATTACCGTCACCGTGTTGGACAATGCGAGCTGCATCTAAAGCAGATGGTTAGCGGTGTTGCTGAGCTGCTTTTAGACTCGGGTTTGGCTACAGAGCAGTAAAGCTTGGTTCTTGCATTGCTCAGGCTATTTCCACTGCATGTGTATTGGATCCGATTCCTGCTCGTGGATGCTACAGTGCTGCATATCTGTCGACGTAAATGTGGTGACTTGTTAATTCTGTGCTTCCAGAGCTGAGAGTGTAGAGGAGGAGGCAGAACATTACAGGTAAATATTTTGGTGATGCTCTGGATGTGATTTGAGTGGCACCACATGTAGCTGAAGCAAACAGACAACAGGAGAAATGATGGTCGGGTACCGGATATAATATGTAGAATATTGCACTGTGGGATAATAAATGAGAGGCCGCGGCTGGACGAGTGGAATCAGCTGATCGTTTACAATTGACGTACTGTAAAATAATTATGAGTTTGTTGTTGTAGAAAATCTTACACATGGCAAGAGAGATTGATGTACCACATTCTGATATTCTCAATTTCTTTACTCAGTTACTGAGAAAGAGATGCGACAAAGATAGAAAATAAACTCAGACTTGAATACGCTGCTAAAAAACAATCAGCTTCCAACTGTGAAGCAATTAGAACGCACACGCCATCCCTCTCCCCTTTAAATTCGACAATTACACCGTAAAAACCAGCAGCCCTGCTATTAACCAAAGGTCACGCTTCTGCCAGAAGTGTCTCCTCAGGTTACATAGAGGAACAGAGACTGACAACTCTCAACCTAAAAACCCCGGAGCTCATGGCGGAGTTCATCGTTTGTCGTGTGCCACATTGTGTAGGGATATATACAGTATATATATACACACATACTGTATATATCGCTCCTTCTCTGTAAGCCACGTGCTGCTGCTATGAAACATTAACAGCAGCCTTTGAAAGTGCTCCTAGTTTGTTACTTTAATTACATTTTACAGGAGTTCTGTTTAATAAGAGACACGACTTTGTAACAAACCACTTTGTTGACGTGCTATAACTTCGATAGACTGAGTGGAAACTATGACCCCTTTGTTGTGTATTTTTAGAATAAGACAATACTTTGAAATAGACTCATTATTTTATTGGCTTTTATGTTCAGGCAGTGTGGGTCAGTACGGATCCGTTCACCTCAGGCATCGAGTCAACACTTGGAGAACTAGTTCTACAGTTTTCTGGATTTCTGTACATATCAGCTTTTACTCCCAAAGAAATATTAAAAAAAGAAAAGTCTGGGTTCTAGGCACTAGTGGAAGGATGTGTTCACATGTAATCATCGAAAAATATAGTTTTGGTGATAAACTTTAATAAATCCAGTTGTTTAAGAGAGTGTTTTCACAGCATAAATAGATATTAGAGATGAATTGTGAGCCGTTTACAATACCTCTAAACATCTTATAATACATACAAGATTTATTTTAATCAATAGAAATACAGTCTTATATTTTCTTATCATTTGAATTGTGTTTTTATGAAGAAAAAAACACTATGAATTACTATAACAAAGTAAAAGAATAACATTTAGTAGTTTTGATGGTTTACTGACTTCAGAGCGTTGAAATGATTTTTGGGACGGTGGCAAAAAATATATAATATTCTGGATCCTTGTAGACCAGCTGCTGTAATCACACAACAAAGGGATCTGTCTCTGTTAATATGGATCATCAATAATTAGTATTAGGGATCTCTAAAACTTATGCTTGCTCCCTTTCATATTTAGTGCTGATCGGAACCGTGAGTTTTAAGAACCTTTACACCGCTACACAGCACAAAAAGGGACCGCTGCATTAAATATATTGTCAAGAATTGTTCTTGTTCACAAATCTGGAACAAATCACAGGCATAACAAACTGGAAGCGTGTGTGAGGGATGGGTTTTGCTTCAATAACACTGAGCTGATGAGGTGGAGGAAGTCCTTGTGTGACTTGGCAGACAGGACGGACTGCAGGAGAGAGAGAGCCGGGTCGGGAGGTATTTGGGTTTGATGCCCGGCGTTGATGTCAGACGTCAGGATAAGAATCAAAGGAAATTCCCAGGGGAGAGGCTCAGATTGGCCAGTTGGATCCGAACCAAACCCCCGGGTTTGGAGAGAAAGCTGAGTTTTACCACATGGTAGAGGACAGATAGATTGCCATTTGGCAGCACCGTCTCATTTTACGTTGCTCTGGAATCCAACCTTTTTTTTCCAACAAAATGTTGGTTGCTTGCTATAGTTGGCAACATTGGTGGATGTGTTATTTTCAGACTACTGTAAGCAGGATGAAATTAACTAGTGACACCATGTGGAGTCTGTGTTTTTATTGCCCCTCTCTGAGGATGAAATACAACGCAGACATATTGTGCTAAAGTTACCCTTTGCTTTCAGGTCTGTTATTTATGGAAACTGAGTCATCTTGGGATTGAAGCCTGTTTGAACGTGTGAGATGGTCTCGAAGATGAACTGGGTTTCCTGCAGAAGGGTTCTAAAAAAAGATCTGGCAGGATTCAGGACTACAGTATAGTAGGGGGGGGGTCACAAAAGTCACGGATCGGATCAGGGTGTTGAGTCAAGGATCGGATCTTAATTCACTCTCGAATAACTTCGTCGACTAAAACCAAACCAACCGATTGGTCTGTTACACCGCTACTGTACAGCTTTGAAACACACGAGGACATTATGAGACCGGCCATAATTCAGCTGGATGAGACTTTACATCTCAAAGAAAGGTCACTGCTGATTCTACAACACAACTCCGCTCTGTTCAGGACTCCTCAGGGTTCACCGGCTCACACACGACCATCTGTAGAGCCACATTACGATAGACTGATAACACCTGGAGCTTGTGAATCTGTGTGTGTGTGTGAGTTTTGATGGATGAGGTGTCGGTGCTGCTGGTGTCCAGTGTCAGCTTTCCTATATTGATAAAGGCGCACGTTTGCGAAGTGTGACATTTCACACGGATCTGCGTTGCCTACAGTCATTTGTTGTGTAATGACATATCCTTGCTAGTACAAGAGGTGCATGTGGTTGTGTGTTTTCACATTTTTTATTTGTATGGCAGCTTTGCTGTTGAGGTAAGGCTTTCCTTGTGTTGGTAGGTTGCTTATATAGCTCCAGGTTGTAATTAAAGTCTACGTATGAAACGCTATGGCACGATAGCGAGCTAGAAACCAGCTCACCGAGAGTGAAAAACAAGACTACGACACAAAAGGAGGAGACGGAGAAAAGTGTCGAGCCAGTGCAACGGTAGGTGTGACCACAGTGATATCGAGCGTGATAATAGGGGCAAAGCGTTATATTATAGGGTGGGTTAATGTCTGGGTGGGCGTCACACACACCGAGCACAAGTAGCAGAGGCAACAATTATCCTCAAACCATTCAGCCTAATCTCTATTTCGTAAGACCAGGAATCAACTTTGACAGTCGAAATTGTTCTCTTGCACGGACTTCATTCCACAAAGTGCTCAGTTGAACTCTTACTCGAAACATGTCTGTGGATTTTTTTTTTATTCTTATGCAACTCCATCAGTATGTTCATTTTCACTCCGTGTTGTAAGATTACAGATGATGAAAAACAGGCACACTTCAGCACCTCAATTTAGCTTTTCCTCACCACACTCCAGTCCAGAATGATTCATGTTTTCTGCTGTTTCTATTTTTTCTACTATTTCTCGATAGCAAACTCAGCATAAATGCTTAACTGACAGAATAGTTATGATCAACACAGCACACAAAAAAAACATAAAGTCAAACTCTTCTTCTTCTTCTTTTTTGAGGTTTATTGGCGGTTGGCAAACAATTAATCGGTGCATTACCGCCACCAACTGGTATGGAGTGTGGATCAGGGTGTCTAGTACTTATAGTTCAGTATAAAAAATAAAAAATAAAATAAAGAAATGAGAAACGAAACAAATGGCTCATATTTTCTCAATAATACAAAGTCAAACTCACAGTTCGGCGTCAGTCTTGATGAAACCGGAAGCTGAAATCCTCGTCGGAACGCTCAGCAACAGTCACTTCCGGTTCAGAAATGGCCGATCTCGTAGCATCTGACCCTGACAGCTTTCCCGGACACCCATGGAGGTCCGTCTGACCTCGACTCCAGTACCGGGTCTCAGCTTAGACCGGACTGGTTCACGTATCCACCAGTCAAACAAGCTAACTTAAAGAAACTGTTGTTAGCCGATGCTACCAATACAATGGACTCACTTAGCTAGCAGCCTCTAACGTTACTCTCGCTAGCTTAGCGGCTAACTGCTATTTCAGATACTCACAGAATCTGGGCTTGTGTAAACACATACAAACACTAACGTTCAGGCTAATAAATCGGGATTTAATAAATAGAGAGAAGTGCGTGTTGGTGTTTTAACCTACGGACTCCATTTTTCCTCCATTTGCTCAACCGGGAGCTATCGTCTTTCTCCCGCCTTCTTCCTGACCTATGACCAATTAGCACAGGTGTCACTGACTGACAGCTACACCAACCAATCAAACAAAAGAGCTGAAACTAAAGGCACAATCTGTGTTCAATATTGTTAAGAAATGCTTATTTTAACTACTAATTTTGGAGTTATCAATCTGGACAGCAGGAGTCTGTAAAATAATGACATGATTTGATCATACTATCATAATACAATTCCACCAAAAGTCGATATAAATTGATATAATGAATCCCAAACGCACAGGAGCTTAGGAGAACCACTTACTGCACTAATCTTAGTGTTTCGAGGCTCTGCACACTTACATGCAGTGATAACGATGAGGAATGGTCTGATCCACTTTAACGTGGCCGGTATTGCATGTTTTTCTTGACCTTATATACCTTTCAATCCCTGTCCGCTGACATGAGATTAAATGATTTCTGCAGTATAGCTCCAAACCTCTTTAACCCCCGGTGAGGCTGTTGTCAAGGGCTACAACATACAAACTGAAGACAACAAACAACTTTTTGCCAACAGCCACACACACACAGCCGCCCCCCCCCCACACACACACACACACACACACACACACACAGCAGGTGACTTGTTGCAGTCTGTCCCTTTGTTGTTGTTTTTTAATATCAGACCACAGGATTGTCTTCTTCATATTCATTTCAAAGCAGCATCTACAGTATATTCTCTCTGTGTTGCGTTGCTGAGCAAAGAGCCAGCATCGGTCACATATCTGCACCGTGACTCAGAGCTTCCTCTCAGCGGTGTGTTTGTGTTTACGAGGTGCAAGTCGTGAACTCTCTAATGAAGTAGTAACAATCACTTTCTTATCGAGGTGTTGCTTGTGGTTTTTACGGCGAGTAGGAAACATGTATGTTAAAGAACCACATATGGTGCCGGGTGCACACTGAGAACTGTGCGTGCGGTTCATCGTCATCAAACGTCTAATTAAAAATGGAAGTTAAACACTGACTGTGGATCAGTTCCCTAATGGATACCTTTCGCCTGGATGCAGAGGTTTCTGATTACCAGCAAATGGAAAAAAAATGGGCAGAAACAGAAAGTTCGTTGTCATCATCAGGGAGGAAATGAGATTGTGCAACAGAATAAAAAGAAAAAAAAATAGCAAAAGTGAAGTCAGCCGAGAGACACAAGGGGAGCAGGGAAAGCAGATAACTTCACATCAACCTCCAGAGTGAGAGATGGGCAGTCCTTAAAAGGACATGGGTGACTCAGGATTGGCTGAGACGCCAGACCGGCTAACCACTGGATTGGTCGGTCGGGCTACAGTGACCTGAGAGGAATGGAGAAACGTTCCAAATAAGGAAGAGAGTTGTCGGAGCTGACCTCCATAACACAGAGAGGGGGGGGGGGACAGCAGAGGGGAAAGTGAGCGATGAAAAGAGACCTGTGTGTGTGTGTGTGTGTGTGTGTGTGTGTGTGCGCGCTTGTGAGTTGACAGCATGGAAACTAACAGGCC
The DNA here is from genome assembly GCF_004355925.1 of Anarrhichthys ocellatus. Classification (NCBI taxonomy): domain Eukaryota; kingdom Metazoa; phylum Chordata; class Actinopteri; order Perciformes; family Anarhichadidae; genus Anarrhichthys; species Anarrhichthys ocellatus. The sequence continues at coordinate 3,410,321 of NW_022280072.1, forward strand.
TCAATGATCCCCTCATAGAAAGCACACTGTGTGTTTCCCAGGAAAGAACACGCTGGTATGTTAAACACTGAGACACACTACACATTACCACACAAGCACACACACACACACACACGCTCAGAGGTTCACATTGTTTCCGGATGAGGTCAATCAACCTCTGATTAAATCCTGACCCCGGCTGACGGTGTGTGTGTGTGTGTGTGTGGTAAAGACTTGATCTCTCTTTAGACACAGTGAGACCAACACACCACTTCCACTAATTAGTGGGTGTAACAACGTACACGCACTAATCTCCTGACACCGCTGTCACCGAGAGGCGACTGAGCGCGGAGCAGATTCACTCTGATGAATCGATGAGTCAGCGCATCAGGGAATGACTCCAACTCTGGGGGGGGGGGACCCTCCTCTCCCCAATAATAACAAGCACACTTATACAAGTATACAAAGGGCCCGGGACGATGTGGAAAACTCACGTCACGGTTATCCGGTCCAAAATAAATGCGATTGTTGATATTTATTTATTTAGCCGTTAGTTATAGCGAGGTAGACGCTACACGTACAAAAACACCACATCACAATGTAAAAACAAGTGTGTAATAAGAATAACAAAAGGGAACAAACAATGACAAGTCAGAACATTTTATAAAAACAAAAGAAAACAAACTAGAAAAAAACAATAAAGAAACAACAATGATGACGACAATAAAAACAAAACAACAAGTACCCACATCTTAAATGGTGCCGATAATCATTAAAATACAGCGGAACACATGCAGGCCACTTAAAGATGAGTTGCTTCTAATAAGTAAACAAATCTGCCAATGGAACAAGTGAGAAATAAATTGGTAAGATGTCTTGAAATAAATTGTAATATTTTGGACTTTAAAGATGAAGTCTTTAAAGAGATCTTGAAATTAGCTGGTAAAACTGGAGCTGTATTTCACGAGTATTAGGAAGTCTCGTGTGTCATAATCAGATTGTAAATGCTCAAAAGTAGCATTTTGGTCGACAAACAAAGTCCCTCTATCTCACTGACATGTTATTCGTCAGCTGTTTGTGTCTCATATTGAGATATTTTGACTAGTGATAGAACAAATATAGTTAAATATAGCGATAAAGTCACTCGTGATAATATTCACTATGATCAGAACTTCACCACGATCACCTTATTGTGAGTGTTAAAAAAAAATCCCATATCTCAACTACACACAGTGACCCCCCCCTTCTGGACCAGATCCCGGACCAGATCCCGGACCTCCCACCTCCCCATCAACACGCTGTGACTCATCAGCAAGTCTGGAAAACACACAGCGGCTCTAAAAATAGAGGCGTCGTGCACCAAAAATAGAAATGACTTATTCTCAAAAAAAGGTTTTTGCTTCATCTCGCAAAAATGAAGAAAATTCTTTGATTGAGAAACAGAGTACTCGTGAACATTTCGCTGAATGAATCCAGATCTGTGTGGTTGTGACGGGAGTGTTTGCACACAGATTTTGTCCTCATTACTCATGTTGTTCCAAAGGTCCAACGCGATTACATCAAACTATGATGCTGCTCGGCGTGTCGATACCGTCGCTGTGCTCTGTGGATGATGTTTCTGCAGAATGTGGATTTTAGTTCCAGAAAGGGCGTCGTTTCAAATGTTCCCTCACAATGGACACATCTCATTCGTGTCACCTGAAACTGAGGGAATTGTTCAGACGATTCATTTCTTAAACTCTCTCCTCGATCATCCCGTCTCTCCACTGTTCAGCCAGTCAGCAAACAATATGAAAGTGGACACAAAAGGACGAGTGAAAAGCTATTTGTTACAGGTGGTCTGCTGTTTCTTTATGGATGTTTTTCTTTATCTGTGACTCTGTGACAGCTGTCGTTACTTTGGGGTTCCTGACTCCCAAAAAGGGAAGTTCCTCGGTTTAGAAGAGCTTTTATTCTGAAAACGGACTGGTCTCAGGCAGGCCGGGCAGCTTTTATTGTGAAGAGGAGGAGCTCGCAGACAGACTGACTCATGCACAGAGAGAGAGAGAGAGAGAGAGAGAGAGAGTCTCTGTCTGGCTGCTCAGCCTCTATATATGCTCCTCACACCTGGCAGAGCAGCACTGCGACGTAGTTTCACTCTGCAGGGAAATACCAGCGCTGCTGCTGCTGCACACCGAGAACCACAACACTGAAGGTAAAAAACTCTTCTTTTTGTGTCGACTGACAACAGTGAATAGACATGACAGAATGATGAGGGAAATGGATTAAAAGAGGTTTTTCTTTCACTTCTAAACTTCAAGTTCTCGGGGGGAAAACTTCTTTATCAACTTTTCTTTAAATTGAAAAGTCATCGGAGCCAAACACTGTGTCATTACATTTGAATTAGGGAGTACATGGACGACAGAGAAGCCCAATGATTGAGGTGGAAGAATGACTTCTTTTTTTTTTCCTTCCCGGTTTACCAGCTCGGCACGTTAATGTTTAAATAATATGTTTTCAGAATGGGTGTGTGGGGTTTTCCTGAGAGTGTGATACCCATTCATTTAGCTGGAAGCTCAGGAAAGGTTCAGTGAGTTCAGGCTGTTAGAGAGAGAGAGAGAGAAAAGAGTGTGAATCACTCTAACAAAGATGAAATAGTTTTATAGCGTCTGTGTTCATGTGGAGAGGTTCATGTTGTTTGCAGAGCTCCTCGGTGGAGTCAGATGGATTAGTTAACACAATAGAGTCTGAGAAAAGCTTGTGTCTCACTCATCTAACTCTTTCACTTCTTCTCCACTTTCTGGCTCTCTTCCTCCTCCTCCTCCTCCTCCTCCTCTCCCTCCACTCCTGCTGCTAATCCCATTTGATGGCAATGTCTTTCCCCACTCCAATCCAGGGAAGAATGTCTTCAGCATTCCTGCTGTAGAGAAAAAAAAAACACCATATCACTTGGACAGAAAGAGCGAGAGGTGAAGGAGTGAGGTGTGGGGGGGGGGGGGTGGATGGAAGCGTATAGAGAAAAGCTTGCTGATTGTCGAGAGCACCTCTTCACCTACACTTAGATATGAAATGTGAGCCCAGAGAGAGAGAGAGAGAGAGAGCGAGAGAGAGAGAGAGAGAGAGAGAGAGAGAGAGAGAGAGGGAGAGAGAGGGAAATAATAGGAGAGGAAAGAAAGAAAGAAAGTAGGGCAAGGAGAAAGTGAGTGAGCGGAGGCGCCGTGAGATGTTGGTGTGGCTGGAATAAGAAAAAACGCTCTACGATTTAAAGACAGGAGAGGAGGGGGGGTGGCTGAAGGAAAACAGTCTGGTTCTGTTTTATGTGGTGTGTGTGCAATTAGAGCCAGAGAGAACGAGGAGAAAGGGGGGATGGTGGGGGGGATGGGGTACCCGGGGAGGAGAGGGGTTGAATATAAGTTGAGGAGGGAGAACATGTCAGCTGACGGGGAAGATGTGGATGAATGGAAGCTGCAGACGGAGAATAAAACGCGAGATGTGTAGAATACGGTGTCAGAGATTGTTTGGAAATGTTCTCGGAAAGTTGGGAGTCCTTTGCTCTTGTGGCAGTCGAGGGAGTCAGGAGAGAGTGTGTGTGTGTGTGTGTGTGTGTGTGTGTGTGTGTGTGTGTGTGTGTGTGAGAGACACAAATGCATGAGGATCTCTTAAATGTTAAAGAAACTCCCCCAAACATGACACACATTTCCAGTCAGAAGGTGACATATTTCTTCATATCAGTCAATGTTTTCTAAAGAAAACAGCTCGTGTGGCTCTTTTCAGCCGGTCTTACTCACAGTCCCGTCAGTGTGTCACTCAGACATCAGCCCAGTCACATCGATGGTCGGGTTCCTGCTCGGGGGCATCAGACAAGCTCGTACTGACGCACTGAGGTGATGACACAATGCTCGGTGGCGAATTGCAAGTGAGGAAGCCGTGAACCAGGTGTGTGTGCAGACATGCACCTTTGTTTTTTTGCGTGAGTAGAAAAGGTGTGCAAGGTGTTGCAGCTTCGGTGATTTAATCTTTCTGCATTTCTTTACTGTCACGAAGTCCTCGTCGGTGATCTCATGGCTGTGTTTGTGTTGTAGGTGTGATAACTGGAGCTCAATTTCACTATTTGGATATAAATCATTGACAAATGACAAGGTTATCCTGTTGCTAATCCATGGTGTGTTTGCAGAAACAAATGCACACAGAGAGGTGTAATGCAAACACACAAGGAGGGGCCTGAACGTAGCCTCGAACACCCACTAAAGTCATGTTTCCACTCGCTTGTAGTCTCACCTTTTCTGTTTATAAAGAGAACAGGCGCGTCCTCAGTTCCCCCTCGTGTTGTTGTTTACAGAAGGAAAGCCCTCATTACTGGCTATGTACACTCAACTACTTCCTGTTTGCCCCCCCCTCATCGCCTGCTTCCTGTCATCAGCTGGCCCGAGTTCTAATAAAGCGGCTCCATCTCTGCAGCCAGCTGTGGAGCGGAGATATAAAACCGCTCGGCGGCGGAACAGTGGACGGGTTTCTCACGCACCCCGGGTCGTTATTGTTCAGGGAGCACAAACAAGCGGCACCGGGTAAACATGGCCAACTCAGATGTTGAGGTCTTGGTTTATTGAAGCAAGATGCTGCTGGTGGAGACCCACTGTGTCTGGCACGTCTGACTGATGCATCACCGAAGCTGTAAAACGCTCTTTCAATTATGTTACTGCTGAAGCTGTTCCTGGATTTGTTTACTGAGCTGTTCCATGTAGAAACTGGAGAGACAAAAGCTACTCCAGACCAGATTCCTGTTTCCCTTTTCCCCCCTCCACCATTAAAGAGTTTACAGACAGGATCCAGCCCAAGGAAAGTATTTTTCAGGATGAAAAGGGGAAAAAGATATAACTGCTCTGCCTATTTTTAACCACCAAAAAGAAATGAAAAGCAAAGAGAGAGAGATAGACATCAGAGTAATGCTGTGTTACAGAGTGACAGACGGACCGCTTTCTCACAGCAAAGCCCGGCGCTCTGTGGGCCAGTTGGCTCGGACCAGAGCAGTAAAACACAGCGCCGTTGATATGGCAACAGAGGAAAACTTCCCTTCTAATCCTCCGCCGCAGAGACAAAGAACAAGAGGGAGAGATGGAGGTCGGCTCGGCCTCTCGAAGACATTTGTAGATGCCTTATAAGCGTTTTAGCAGGAAAAGGCAGCACTTAAGTGTGCTTACATCGGCCTTGTGGTGTGGTCAAAGCGGTTTGGACGATCAGAGCTGGGCGGGGGGGGCTTGGGGGCTGGATGACCTTCTCTTGATGAAAATCCTGTAAACCGAGTGGGCCTTTAAACTATTCATGCAGCTGCAAATTATACAAGCTGACCTTTGCATGTGCCGTCAAATATGAAGCAGGAAGCACAGTTAACTGTTAATAAGTGCATAATAAAGGGTTAATTAACGCCAACAAGGCATTGTTCTTGTTTTAGACCCAGTACTTGCAAAAAGCATAGTTAACTGTTATTAAACTCTTAGTAAAGGATTAATTAACCTTAATTAAGCAACAAAAAAAGCTTAGTAAAGATTTAACAACGACATAATAGGTAAGTTAGTTATAAGTGTTTATAAATGTCTTATAATCTAACAATAAACGGGCTTATGATGCTATTATTTACACTCATATAGTCTTATTAACATAATAATGTTAATAAGACTATATGGACTTTTAAGGGCCTCATTGCCTTTTTAACACTTATTACAAAGACAGTAATACAAAGCGTTATCAGAATGTGAAATCTAATCTTTGAGTTGCGTTTAGATGCATTTTCATGATTTTTACTTGACTTGTATCCTGAATCAGGGACTTCTTGACCAGAGTAAGAGGGAGAGAGAACGTGTTATGTTAGAATAAGACAAAGCAGTTTGGCTTTGTGATGAATGAAGGCGCTTGTTTCTATTTGTAGAAAGTGAAGAGCACCTTTTAAGGCAAAGGGATGATGGATCCACTCTGCCTGCTGCTTATACATTCACAACGTTTTACCAAACGTCAAAAACATAGGTCCAGAAAAGAATGCAGTGAAGGTCTTTGAGGAGTTTCATGCTGAGGCAGTCAAAGCGGTGTGTCGGGGGTTGTGAGGGATGAGGCGGCGAGGAAATGAAGTGTGTTTCCTCTCTGCTGGAGCAGACGGGCAGGGCGCTCAGAGAAAAACACAGCCAAAAAAGGAATTGAAACGGCTGCAGAGCGCTGCAGAGCTCCTCGCGAGCTGCCAAACTATTCCTGTAAAAGCACTCTTTTGGTGGAGGCCTGAACGGGAGAGCTCTGGAGAATGTAAAGAAAAACAAGGGGGGGGGGGGGATCGATTGTGTGCTCTTAAGGTTAAGTTAACCTCTGCAGGAAAGCACACGACCAAAACAACTTTCTAGGACGGACTAGTCGTCATGTTGCTGCTGGTGGATGTGTTACATTACGCTAACTGTCAGCTTTGTGAAAAACCCAGTGGTGTTGTTTTCAAATGTCGACGGGGAGAGGGAGGCTAAAGGGGGGAGAGGGAGGCTAAAGGGGGGAGA
>NW_022280072.1:3421805-3430050 GCF_004355925.1 Anarrhichthys ocellatus
AGAGAGGCTAAAGGGGGGAGAGGGAGGCTAAAGGGGGCAGAGAGGCTAAAGGGGGGAGAGGGAGGCTAAAGGGGGGAGAGGGAGGCTAAAGAGGGGAGAGGCATTCTCACAGATGAAAAATAGTCCAAAGACTCCACTAATTATTCAACATCTGGAACCGATTTGGGGGCACGTGAACTCGGGTCCTGGTGGACTGCCGACAACACGCACCGCTGGGAAGCTCAGTAGATTCCGCTCAGCCTCTCGTACTCTCTGAAGATCCAGGAGACCTTCTAAGAGTCCACTTCTATCTTGTGCTTTTTTAAAGTTAGTCGTCTTTGAGGAAAACCCTTGTGTTGCACGTAGAGCTTGTTCTTAGCAACGCTAGGAGAAAATAAAAACTCCCTCTCTCCCACAATGACCTGACAATGAATCAACCAGGGGGGGTGGGAAACTGGACAACCACGCCTGAAACAATATCTCATCATCAGGACTCATCTCTGGCAAAATGAACCCGTTTCTTTCATTCAAACAGCAGCAGCCACACCTCATATGTACAGTCCATTAGGGGTGAGCTGTTCTTCTCTCTGCTCCACTTCATCTCTTGAGTCCTTTACTAAACTTGATGTATTGTCAACAGGCCGGCTTTTTAACTTTTTAAGTCTTTGTGAGAGGTTAGAGGCTGATAACCTAATCAGTTCCTGCTGCTGGTGCAGCGGTTTCCTTCCAAGAACTCTCACTTACACACACACACACACACACACACACACACACACACACACACACACACACAAAACAAGTCGTCACCTTCTGACCGGAGGAAAAACAGTTAAACTTGAGAAACCACGTGCTGATGTCATGCTTCACAATCCTTTATGTGCTGCAGGAATGAGTCCAAAAGCCCAGACATGATATTATAGGACATAAAATAGTAAATACCTCTCTGGTGAAGTGAGTAGTTCAAGTACAAGGTTGCATTAAAGTGCCATGAGCCCCGGGGCTATGTCTTTTTCAAGGCTTTTTTTAAGGCCCTGCAAGCACCATCACGACTCAACTATCGGCCCGTCCGACCGGCACAAACAGCCACGCTCAGTTTGTATACAATAAAGAAACTGAAGGAGGGAGTCCGCGTTTTTGGACTTCCAGTCGATGTGATTCTGGTTAGAAGTCTGACATGAGGTCTGTGTTTAACACAAGCTAAAGAGATTTTATCGTTTATTTCTCTGATTATAAAACAGGTCAGTAAACGCCCCTCTGGCGAATCTTAAAAAGAGTGTGAATGAGACGACTAGACCTCCTCACTAGAACACTAGTCCTCCAAGTCATGTGACCGTGGTGGAGTTCCTTTATAGCCTAACGTTAGCTTTTTACTTTACACTTCAAACATCACAAAAGTGGAGTTCATTTGAGATTATAGAAGTATCATAAACCTTTGGTTGCTTTCTGCAATAACCCAAAATCCAATGAAAGAATCCTTATTGGCTTTTTGTGGAGGGAACCAGCGAGATGCTTACTTCCTGTTTGCAAAGACAAACACGTCGTCCCTGCAGCTCTCTATCAACATGTTCACAATTTTGTGTGTTTCTTTCTACATTGTGCTCACATCTGGCGTCTAACGTGTCTGCCAGTTGTGTTCCGACTACAGTTGGACAGCGACCACTTAATAGTTTCATGCATAAACTGACAACAGCTGCATGATTTTGTACCATTTTTAGTGTGTTTAGTGTGTTACTCCCAGTTCCCCCACAAAGTCCAGAAGAAAACACACCTTATTATCTGATATCTGTCACTGACGGCCATGATTCTGCTTCGCAGGAACGCGACCCAGCTGAAGCTGCTGCAGGACCAGATTCTACTGGAGCAACAGGAAGCAGCCGTCTGGCATCAGCAGGAACAGCAGGAACAGCTGGAACAGCTGGAACAGCAGATCCAGGAAGTCCCGCCTCCGCCTCAGCAACCGCCTCAGGAAGTGCCTCCTTCTCCCCCTGCTCCGCCGTCTCCGCCTCTCCCACCTCCTCCCTCCTTCCAGGAGTTGGAGAGCAGCACCACCATGCAGGCCAGCACCTTCAACTATGCCCGGCCCAAGCAGTTCATCGCCGCCCAGAGCCCCGGCAGGGCGGGCTACGTCACCCAGACCTCCGGCTCCTCGGGGTCCGGCCTGTCGTCCCCGATGTCGCCCCCGACCTCGCACAAGACCGTCACCAGGGTCACCGTGCCCCCCTTCACCAAGGCCGGCAGCGTGGAGTCTCCGAGCTCCCCTTCCTTCCCGGCTCCTCCTCCGCCGTTCTTCGGCTCCAACCTGTCCTCCCCAACGGGCCCCACCCAAGACTTCCCTCCTCCTCCACCTCCTCCTCCTCCGCCCGTCCCCATGTCTCCGGCCCTCTCGGATATGTCCTCGCCGTTCTCCTCCGTCCCTCCGTCTCCAGCCTCCAGCTTCCTGTCCTCGGTGTTGCCCTCCACACCTTCCTCCCCCGGCAGTCCCACGGTCAACGCCCTGGGTCTCCCTAAAGGCAACGGGACGATGTAAGTATCCCTCACTTCTTGTCAAGTTACGTGAGCTCTGCGAGTTCTTTAAACACAGCGAGTCCCCCGGAGAGTCACGCTCCCCGTCAGATAGACCTGCTGCCAACTCGGAGGCGGGATGTCTGCAAGATGGAAGATGACATGTTTATATTTTTACACGGCATGTTTGCAAGAAGACGCTAACAAACGCACACATAAACACAGAGCGCAAGATCTCCAGCAGACATACGGCAAGAAAACATAGTCAAGGACCTCAGAGTGAGAGGTGTGTCAGAATCACACTTAGGGATTGAATAGTTTGCATGAACGGTTTGAGTTGTCTCTCTTTAAAGGACGTTTCCTCTAAATGAGTTTGTTCTCAGACTCTGATGATAAATCTCCACTTCAGCAGCTCTTACATTCACCAAACTTCACTCGTTCATTCCTCTCTGTGGGCTGAAGGTTCACACAGAGGGGTTAGTTCACACACCACTCACACACTCATTTATACATTTATTAATATAAGCATGGAGATAAAAGATTATATTATGCCTGTTGAGAGTGTAAAAACCTTTGATTCTAATATGTCAAAGAAATGAAACAATCATTTTGACCCTTCAGCACCCATACTGCTGTCAGAGTCAAATAAACTCAGATTTTGGTTTGAGTTCTGCATATTTAGCAGATAGAACTCTCTAGTCGTGTAGATAATCCTCTTCTGATGTTCTGATGGCCGTCTTTAAACTCTCTGCCAGTCATTTTTCATCATCCCCTCACCCCCCCCGGCATTCCTGCTGCTGTTGTGAGAGATAAGAAGACGTGTTGTGGAATGCTTACAGCCAGATAAGGGTTGGATATGAGAGGTCCGGAGAGGAAAGAGGAGTCTCCGTTACGTTTAACGTTGACTAATGTTTTTCTGTTTTTCTGTTCCTCTTTCAGCAGAGCGTTCCCGAGGAAGTCCTCGGTCACCAGGACGCCGCGCTTGGCCTCCGACTCCGACATCCAAGGGTCCAAGGACGCCGTCATCCAGGACCTGGAGAGAAAACTGCGCTTTAAGGAGGAGCGCATAAGTAATGGTCAACAGGTGTGTGTGTGTGTGTGTGTGTGTGCAGAAGAATGAGCGTGTTCAGTAAATCAGATTAACAAGTCATGCAACTATTCATGAAGAAGGAACCATTTATGAATTTTTGTGCTATGCAGCCTTAATAAATTCATGTTTTCTGCATACATGTTCAATTAACACAAGATACAGCCGATGGTGTGTATAAGTGTGTGTGTGTGTGTGTGTGTTCTGCGACTCACACACTAACCCCCTCCCCCCCGCTGACTCCATTAATCCCTGCTTCCAGAAGTTAACCTATGAGGAGAAGATGGCTCGCAGGCTGCTGGGTGCCGACAACGCCGCCACAGTCTTAAACACTCAGGACACGGAGGAGGAGCCGGTCACACAGGTACGGTGGCTGTTTACTATCCAGACACACCTGGAGGGGGAAATAATCACACGCACACTCACGTGACATCATGCAGGCACGGCAACCCCGTCGCCTACAAAATGACCTTCAGTTACAAATAAATTCTGAAATATGTTTCGAGGAAAATGTATTTTTTTCTGGATTATGGTTGAATTTTTAAACAGTTTACAACATGTGGTTAACGGTGTAAATTGGAATAAAACAAAACGCTACAAAAGTGCTGGGTTTGCTTTCGTAAAGAAAAAAAACAAAAAGACATCATGGTTATGACTTAAAACTACCGGATCACACAGGACACGAACAGCAGGCTCCTGGGTGAAAGTCCTGTTTTAGTTTTAACCAAAACACCCCAACCTCCCGACACTGACCTCCGCAGACTAAGTCCAAACGTATTTGTGATGCGTCAAAAGCAAACGATATCCACGATATCCACCTCTGAATTGAATTATTGCAACTTACGTAGTTATTTTAACGCAAACCAACAATCTTTTCCGAAACCTAACGAAGTATTTCATGAAGTTGGCAGGTGTTGCTGGACTTTCGTTGAAAAACGCGTGAAAATGAGGAGTAACTCTTTCGTAAGACATCATATGAATCTTTTTACGAGGATATACGTTGTATTTTTAGGAGACGGGCTGAGTATGGAAACGTTTGAGCAACATGTCTACACCAGCAATTTTTTTTTTTTTGAAACACAAATCACATGCATCTTAATGGCGTGTACACAATACAAGCGCCTTTCTGTTTTCTCCAGCGATAGTTTGCTAGTGTCATTCCGATCTCATGACTACTGGCTTTCCTTTATAACCCCCCCTGTAAACACTGCTGAAGAGGGATTTATGAAAGCAGGGTATAAACACAGTAAAGTCCTCCAGAGCCCTCCATAAAAAGCTCTGTTTATGCAAGCTGGTAGAAACCAGTGTGGCTGCTAACATGCTGTTTGAAGGCCTGTGTTGTCCAACTGAGCCACCAAGTCAGAGTGGACTGTAGCACCTCCACACTGTTGGTTCTTCATTCAGCATTTACTTTTTTATGTTGGACAAATGAATATAAAGTCAAGACACGACGGGCAAGAAATGTTTTTCATGCTCTGATCAATTTACAGATGTTGGTCTATTTTTCTTCCATAACTCGTCTTCTTTCAGACGAGAGGAAATAAAACATTTATTTTGTCTGTTTGCGTCTGTAGCTTTCTCCTAAATTCACCAAAAGTTACCATTACATAATGCCTCATTTGCATATTTAAACATAACATTTCAGAAAACTTGTAATACAACAAATATTTGTCTTGATGTCAGTAATGAACAAACAAACACACACACACACACACACACACACACACACACACACACAGCACAAGTGTGTGATGCTCAGTGACGGCACAACAAACATTTGTTTCTCTCAACAGGAAGACAAGTCATCAGATAGAGAATCTTTCCCTCAAAAGGTGTTTGAAACCTCTTGTTTTCTCTCCGTCACCCTCTGGTTTTTTAAATTCACTGTGTGTGTAAACGTGCACATGTAAACCACCACTGAGAGCTCGGATGTGTTCACTTTGACCAGAGCGGGAAATCAGCTGATAAGGGAACAAACGGCACACAAAAGGCATTTTGTTTTTCTGTGCCGTCCATTCACAAACAGGTGTGTCTGCACACAGAATGGAGCTGATTGTGTGTTTTGTACAGTTGGTACAGTGTGGGGGGGTTTGAATTGATTCAGATGCTGCAGCATGTTCACACTTGATTGCAGCATCCGTCAGCACGTTTTTGGTTTTCATGCACTTTGTTCTGCCTGCGCTTCCCATCACGCAACGCATGCTGTCATTCCAATCTGCATTTGGAGAATCAAGCAGCAATTAAGGTTAAATCTTTTTAGAAAGGAAGGATAATTGTTAGATTAGGAACATGCTGCAGCAGCTGCACACTGCGGGATAATACCTCGGTAGATCGGGATGGGCCGCTCGTGTGATTGCTATCGTTATGAGCGGCGGATTGAGGATAATGGTTCCGCAGCTGCTTCCCCAGGCCTGTCATTAATCTGTGTGGTGTGTCATCGGACCAACGCTGCTCTGCAGATGTTCCCTCAGCGGCGATGAGAGATTGATGGAGGGTTGGGGGGGGGGGGGAAGAGGAGTGGCTCATCTAGGCAAAGGGAGAATTTAGGAGAGAAAGTTGGTAGTTTGGGTGACAATGAAGGCAGGTTAATGGGTGTGTGAGGGCAAACAAATAGCTTTCTGTACGCTCTTAAAGGAACAGTGTGTAACATTTAAGGCAGACATTGAATATGATATTCATAACTATGTTTTAATCGGTGTATAATCACCTGAAACTAAGAATCGTAGTGTTTTATTTAGCTTAGAAAAAAGCGTTTATATCTACGTCTTCCACGGAGTCCACCATCTTGCACCGCCATGTTTCTGCTCATATGTAAAAGCAATTATTAGTAGAAGAACCGAGTATTGATGAGAGTAGCTCCTAGTTTTAGTTAAACCCTAAAGATAACTCTCCACCTGAAGGCCACCGTGGTTCTCTACACACTTAGAAAGGGGAGGGGCTTAGCTAAGGGTGAAATTCACAACTTCACCGCTAGATGTCACTAATTCTCACACGCGGTTACTTTAAAGGTTGAAACCTGCTGGTATTTTTGTCTCTAAACCTTTTCTCTTCTGCAGGAATACAAAGTGTCCAGCTTCGAGCAGCGTCTGATCAGCGAGATTGAATTCCGTCTGGAGCGTTCCCCGGTGGAGGAATCGGACGACGACGTGCAGCACGACGAAGACTCCGGCGGGCGCGGCGCGGCGCCGTCCTTCGACCAGAAGCTCAAACACTACAAGGTGTTCGAGGGCATGCCGGTCACCTTCTCCTGCAAAGTCCACGGAGACCCCAAACCAAAGGTGAGAGTTGGAACGCGCTGAATGATTAAAACATCGTTGATGTTAAGTTATAATGTTATGTTTAAATATGCAAATGACGCATTATGTAAGGGTAACTTTTGGTGAATTTAGGAGAAATATGCAGACGCAAACAGACAAAGTAGTAAAATAAATGTTTTCTTTCCACTAGTCTGAAAGAAGACGAGTTATGGAAGAAAAAAAGACTAAAACCTCTAAATTGACCAGAGTATGCATGCAGTGTCTCCTCTTACATCCAAACAAGCTTTCTTAAAAAGTATTCATACTTCAAAATTAAGTTGGAATTTGTTGATATTCTCGAACAGAATGTGACTTTTTTTGGACACGTTTCTGTTAAAATTACACCTTTTTTCTAAAATAGAAATGAATTCAAAGTTGCTAAAAAAACAAAAAACACCTTTGAGAGACATCGTATGTCTCTCAAAGGTGTTTTCTTTTTTGATGCTGTAGTTGAGGGTTATCTGATTATTGTGGAGGCAGTCATGAGGGCTCGGCTTTGGGAGTTGCTGATGTGTGATGTTGTTGACGGAGGGCGTGTAGATATTGTACATGTGTGATGTTGTTGACGGAGGGCGTGTAGATATTGTACATGTGTGATGGTGTTGACGGAGGGCGTGTAGATATTGTACATGTGTGATGGTGTTGACGGAGGGCGTGTAGATATTGTACATGTGTGATAAGAGGAGGCACACTAATGGCTCGGTGATGACAGGCTTCAGAATGAACCGAGGAAATAGAGGAAAAGCAGAGAGATAAGAAGGAGGAGGAGAGATAAGAGCACTATTTCAAACTATTTAGTGATGAAAGATTGTTGTTTAAGGGAAGACACTACAAGTTATTAGGTTACAAATATAACTAATAGATAATATATATAAAAACCAAAACCAAAACAGGGTCAGTATCAGGGTCAGCCTGTTCAACCTGTTCAACCGATTTGCGTCTCTGGTGTTTCAGGTCTACTGGTTCAAAGACGGGAAGCAGATCTCCAAGAGGAGCGAGCACTACCGGATCAGCCGGGACGCCGATGGAACCTGCTCTCTGCACACCGCCGCGGCCTCGCTGGACGACGACGGCAACTACACCATCATGGCCGGCAACCCCGAGGTGAGCCGACGGGTGCAACATTAAATATTACAGAAAACGCACACACACACGCGTGTGTTCAGCTGCTCGGAGACGATGTCAAAAGAGAGAGAGAATAATGAGAAGCAAGATAATAATCGTCTGAAGAGCAAGAGGACGTTCAATGAGACAGGAAGTCACCAGAAACCCTCACGAGGGTCAAACGTTCACAAGTGCTTCAGGCTGTTCTTGCAGCTCAAACGCTCACATTTTCAGAGTCTCTCTCTCTCTCTCTCTCTCTCTCTCTCTCTCTCTCTCT
>NW_022280072.1:3430150-3432956 GCF_004355925.1 Anarrhichthys ocellatus
TCTCTCTCTCTCTCTCTCTCTCTCTCTCTCTCTCTCTCTCACAGGGCAGGGTCAGCTGCACCGGCAGGATGATGGTCCAGGCCGTGAACCAGCGAGGCCGGAGCCCCCGCTCCGCCCCCGGACACATGCGCAGGTGAGGCTTCAGGACGGACAGATAAACACTCATTCAGAGCTGCCGGCGTGCAGGCTGACACATGTGCAGCAGGCTGGTCGCCATCTGCACGACTTCTGTTCACACATTTAATGCGTGTTTTTTTCCAAGAAGCTGCTATTTGCACAAACGTTTGCTGTGAGCTGGATCACAGTGTGGAACACCTGTGTTTCATCGCTCTCGTATATATTTAGACAGTGGAGCATTCATCCAAAATAAAATGATCCTATAATAGGGTCCTATAATACATCGTGTTATGTCTATGAAAGGGGAAATATATAATGTACAAGTACGCATGAATCATGGAAGAAAAATAGACCAAAATCTCTACATTGACCAGCACATGAAGAACGATGTTTTTGCCTGTAGTGTCTCCTAAAAAGTATTCATGCTCTGAAAGGGAGTTTTACACTCACCAGAAAAACCAAAAGGCTCAAATGAAACACTTCTAAAAGCTGGTGTTTGGTGATACTCTCTTACAGAATGTGTCTTTTTACTAGGGGTGGGAATCACCAGAGATCCCGCGATACGATATTATCGCGATACTGCGATATTATCACGATATTGCGATTTGTTACTTTTTTCAACTTCAAATGATGTCCCCAAAGGAAAACTGTGTCAACATGTTTTATCTAATACGATAAAGTTTTCAGTCTGTTCATCTCACTTCAATCATTTTTATTGTAGCAGAATAGGATTGTCAAGCAGACAGACTGACCAACAATGTCATAAATGTTGCATGAACCTGACAAACTGAACTGTTTGTATTACTACATAGTCCAACTTAACTAAATGCAAACGTGTGGACTCAGTATATGAACTATAACTTATATAAGTAGGATATAAGAGTTATATAACTCAGTATAACTTGTGATGCGTGGACGTCGAGGGCAGAGAGACAGTTATGCGCTGCACTCTCCCCATGAGCCTGGCTACTGTTGGCAGATTTAACCCGTTGTGAGGCCAGATGTCTCTATCTTTGTTTTGACCAACTTCCTACCAATCACGCTGACCCGGGACCTTTGCTGACCTCACCAGAAAACAACTCAGCACCATCTAGTGGACTGAAAAAGTAATGGATTTGATTTTTCTAAAAAAAAAACAAACTATTTTTTAATAGTTTATATAATAAAAGATCGATACTTGGCGTCCATGTATCGATACAATATCGCCACGCAAAATATCGCGATACTATGCTGTATCGATTTTTTCCCCCACCCCTACTTTTTACTTGTTGATTTTAAATCCTAAATGCGGTGCGTCTCCCCGTCTCCATCAGGCCCAGGTCCAGGTCTAGAGACAGCGGTGACGAGAACGATAACATCCAAGAGCGCCACTTCCGGCCCCACTTCCTGCAGGCGCCCGGTGACCTCATCGTTCAGGAGGGCCGACTGTGCCGGATGGACTGCAAGGTAATACACACCCTCCACTCCTGAGAGGGCAACCTGTGCCAACGAGGGTGAACAATGTGATGGACGGGGGGGGTCCACATGTTCATCACAATGGTGCTTCAATTGGTAAAAGATGTTAATAAGAGTAGGCGCTTTGAGAAGGTACTGCTGACTGAAGGACATTTTTAAAACTTAAAAAACGGATTTGTAGAGGGAACCTAACTTGCTGCTAACTTCCTGTTTGACTCAGACTTTATATAAGAAGTAGACGTTGTCATCGTGACGTCACCCATTGGTTTGTGGACTGATGTTTTGAAGCCATCTTGAATTACAGCCGTCGCTATGTTGGTTTTTTTTGCATCCGATAAACGGAAGTGACCATATTAGGACGTAGACGCCCTATACATCTCTGGTAGAGACCTGTCAATCACCGTGTAGCCCCGCCCTAAAGCATCCCCTGCTTTATGGTCTGTGTGACTCTAAATGGACCATAATGTACTAAATGAACATCATGCTGTATTGAAGAAGACTTGAAACTAGAGATTGAGACCATAAACTCATGTTTACAATGTTTACTGAGGTAATAAATCAAGAGAGAAGTAGAGTCATTTTCTCATAGACTTCTATACAACCAGAGGAGTCGCCCCCTGGTGGACACTAGAGAGAATGCAGCTTTAACACATGACGCATTGGCTTCACCTGCCTCCTGATTAACTGATAGTCAAATTAAATTGTAGTAGCCAGTTCCAACCAATAGAGTACAGTCACCATGCACATTAATAACACTTCAGAATTCAATACTTTGCACAGATACAGTATTTCAAGATTAGGACCTGAATCAATCAACAGCACTACTAAATACATGTGGTTTGGGGGTCGAGTTCAACTTTAACCTCCTGCCTGAAGGTGAAGACAGCATCCAGTCCCTGCTGCTATTGTTTGATAAAGCAACGAAAGAGACGATTTAAAACAACCGGGACGTGACTGGAAAAGGACCAAAGAGAATCTGTTAATCACAGTAATAGAGAGAGCCGTTTCAGATCCGCCCTTTAATTCAGTGTCTGAATTGCTTTCAGGGAGGCTCCACGTCGGCGCTGCCAAAGAAACATTTCCCTTTTCTGTGCATTCCAGCTTCTTTTGGAGAACTAAAAAAAAACCTAGCAGAGATGTTTCATCACTTCCTCGCGTTCTGAAAGTCTCCGAGCAGACAGGGACGATACAAGAGGTGTCGTCTTTCAGGGATTAAGTGGGATCAGGTTTATTA
>NW_022280072.1:3433056-3437459 GCF_004355925.1 Anarrhichthys ocellatus
CCCCCCCCCCCCCCCCCCCCCTCCAGCTCATTCTCTCTCTTTTATCTTCATCACCTCCAGCAACTCTTTGAAAGCTGCTACATGTAATACAATAAAAACACACACTTAACTCGCTGTAAAGAGACTGAACTGAGAGTCTCTATTCCTGCAGAGCCTCTTAATGTCAAAGATATTTATAGCAAATATTTATTTCCACATCATTTGTGGCTTTCCAAACTTTCCGTGTTCAAAATGTCCCAACTTCTAAAAGTGTATCCGGCCGCTTCCAGAAATACTCATCACTGTCTGATCTCCCTTTTTGATATCTGTAAACTCTGTAAACACATAAGCACATATTCCAGGTGGAGTAGGTTTATCTGCAAAGAGAGAGACGGCTCTTTTTCTGCAGTTTACTCCGGAGACAAAGCGCCCAAACACAACACAGACGGATGAACCAAACGTTGCTGCTTCTTATCCTTCCAATCAACACACACTTCCTCCTCAGAACACATGCAGCTAATGTCCTCATTTTCTCCAACAAAAACAAGCACGTGACCAACAAGCATTTCACACACCGAGTCAATTTTCATGCTTTTTTGTTTTTTTGCCACCTTGCAGGTGAGCGGCCTGCCCACTCCGGACCTCATCTGGCAGCTGAACGGGCAGACCATCCGCCCGGACTCCGCCCACAAGATGCTGGTGCGGGAGAACGGCGTGCACTCGCTGGTCATCGAACCCGTGACCAGCCGCGACGCCGGCATCTACACCTGCATCGCCAGCAACCGGGCCGGGCAGAACTCCTTCAACCTGGAGCTCATCGTTGCAGGTAAAAAACAGGAACACAGCAGCAGCGGTAGTGGCGGTTGGAAATGATTTTGGAGAGAGAAAAGGTCTCATTAACTCACTCTTTCTGCAGCCAAAGAGATGCACAAGACCCCGACATTCGTGGAGAAGCTGCAGAACACGAGCGTGGCCGACGGTCATCCTGTGCGACTGGAGTGTCGCGTCACAGGAGTTCCCCACCCACAGATCTTCTGGAAGAGGGAGAACGAGTCCTTCACTCACAACACGGACAGAATCAGGTAAATATTTTCTCATAGACTTCTATACAACCAGAGGAGTCGCCCCTTGATGGACATTAGAGAGAACGCAGGTTTTAAGACACATATGAGACTTCACCGCTAGATGCCACCAAATCCTAAACACTGGTCCTTTTAAATACGGGTCATTTTTCCTTTTTTCCCAGCATGCACCAGGACAACTGTGGCTACCTGTGTATGATCATCCAGCCAGCCATGAAAGAAGACGCCGGCTGGTACACCGTGTCAGCCAAGAACGAAGCCGGCATCGTGTCCAGCACCGCGCGCCTCGACGTCCACAGTACGTTCAATCTAAAAACACACACACACGCTGCTTTATATCAACCATCATCTACTAAATGAACATCATGCTGTATTGAAGAAGACTTGAAACTAGAGATTGAGACCATAAACTCATGTTTACAATGTTTACTGAGGTAATAAATCAAGAGAGAAGTAGAGTCATTTTCTCATAGACTTCTATACAACCAGAGGAGTCGCCCCCTGGTGGACACTAGAGAGGATGCAGCTTTAACACATGAAGCTTTGGCTTTACCTGCCTCCAGAATTCAAATGCAGTAGCCAGTTTCAACCAATAGAAGAAAGTCACCATTTTCAGCTAAAGTGGTTTAAAAACACACACTGCTTAATTAAGCATTTCTTTGTGTTTTCCTCTCTTCACATTATTAACCCCCCCCTCTCTGCTCCGTCCACAGCTCAGTGGCAGCAGCCAAACCTCCCCAAGCCCAAGAAGGTGCGTCCGTCCACCAGCCGCTACGCCGCGCTGACGGAGAGAGGGCTGGACGTGAAGGCGGCCTTCTTCCCCGACTGCAGCCCGCTGCAGCCCGGCGGTCTGGTGGAGAGCGACGACCTGTAGAGACCACCGTGGGGGGGGGGGGGGGACGTCTGAAACCCCAAATAACCCTGAACGCTGCCCTGGTTCCCAGCTCTCCTGAGACAAAATACTTTATGACGGCACCGAGGGGGCAGAATATAACCACCTGAGGGACATTGAACTAAAGAAGGGTTGAGCTGGTGCAGCCGCAGAGGGTTTCATATGGTTTTTATAGTACGACACAAACCCATTATATCACAGAATTCATCCTCCGTTGCTTCATTCTATCAACTGGACCTGGAAAAATGATTGAAGTGTTTAAACCGCGAGGACGGACTGTTCATAAATGTGCTCTGGAAGGTTTCACGAACTGTGCGGTTGTTTAAGTGCCTCTCATAACTGTTAAGAAAAACGAAACATAGGATTTAGTAAGTTTAAGTGATACACAGACTAATACTGTAACTACGTAGCACAGCTGTGTTTTAAAAGACGACTTAAAAAAGAGACAGAATGGTTGTTTATCACGTGCAGCACAGCGCTGATCTCTACAGTGTGTGACTGTGTATCGTACAGTCTCAGTGTCTTTGTGGAGGAGCTGACAGATGGTGGAAAGAGGCCGGGCCTTAACAAACAGAATGTCTTTCTGTTTCTTTAAGCAAAATAAATGAGGTTTAATGAACAGGAATGAGATGTGTTTGTTGAGGAAGGTTCGATTTAAAAGACGGAGAAGAAAAAGCAGGTTTTCATGATGGTAAGTTAACACTTGATATGTCTGGAAGACTAAAGTTGCCATTATAATAAATAAATAAATAAATACATCCATAAATGTCTGAATAAATAAAAGAATAAAAGAAAGAAATGTGGAATTAAAATCCTCAATTATCAACATTTAATGTGCAGGTTAATTAAAAAAAATAAAAATGTGCGACAGAAATTGAAAAAAATAAATGTACATAACATGTTTATATTCTTTTATTATTTCATTTATTTATTAAGTAATGTAAGTATTTTTTCATTTAATTACTGCAGTGGCAGCTTTAGTCCTCCACAGTGAGGGATCGAGTGTCTGTGAACAACGGGACATTTATTTGAGTGATTTCTTTCTTTTTCCTTTGATGTTTTATTTTGAAAGGGTTGAACTGATCTCACTCAACTGAGGGTGCTGTGGAAGGTTTCAGTTTATTTACACACGCATCAAAGATTGTCCAATTTATTTTTGTATGAAAAAAAAAAAAAAAAAACTTCCGACAATCTTGACGTTAAAACTAAATGTATGAATATGTGAACCTTCTGTTCGCTGATAAAAACAATGCTTTCTGTATCATGACGTTTTATAAATGTATTTACTGCCTTAAATCACTTTTAGGATTAATGCAAACACAACTTATTTGCATGTTGTTTCTGGAAACGTACACACAGTGCCAGACAACTGTTTCCAGGATGTATACCCCCCCCACACAGTAGTCAGGGGTAGAAAACACTCTGAGCTGGTAGAAAGTGAAAAACAAGGTATATTTATATCTACTATTTTCGTCACCTCTGTAATATTATATTATCTGTTCAGAGCTTGCATCAGCTGACAGTTACTGTGTTTGCACATTTTTATGCCAATCAATGCCTGTATATGGATTGTTTCTCCTGATATTATTTTAGGTTATGAAAGTTAATAAAAAAATCAAACTCTTCAGAGACAGCGTGAGATGTTTTTATAGACTGGCAGCCAGGCTCAAATTAAAACAATGCCAAGAAACACATCGTCAGACACAGTGGAAACGCCGACGTGTTAATGTAATCCACTACTTTAAGAGGAATCTGTTACACGTTTTGGATGTAAACAGCAGGTTTCAGTGGAAGTGACCTCCGACCCCGCCCATCCACAACTGTAACCAGACACTCAAAACATTCCCAGACAGTGGAGCTGGTGGAACATGTTCTAGGTAGGGCTGTGCCACATCCAATCAATCTCAGCAAACATCCCAGAATGATTTAATGCATTAAGGTATCAAACACGTATTACTACTTTACAGTTAAATATTTAACCTTTATTCCAACATGAAAAAAAGCAGAAATAACACTTTGATAAACACGTCAGGACATCTTATTTTAGTCTCAGTATAATATAATAATATATATATATATCATATAATAATATTCTGTATAATATAATAAGGTGGGGCGGCGCCCTAGCGCCCTCTATTTGTTCCCAGAGCTAAAAATGCTCGGGGGGGACTGGCTGTGAGGGGGGTCTCCCCAGAGAGAGGGGGGGGGACTAAACACGAGCACTACGATCTGCCGCTTTATGGTCGTGGAAAAAGACAGCACTCAATCCACTGATCAAATTTAGGACCTTTAGGACTAGGCCAGACTCTCAGGAGTCAGCAGCGTCATCACCGACTGTCACGCACACGCACACACACACATTAGGCCACGCCTGCTGCAGCTAACGTGAAGTCACGTGACCGCGGTGGAGTTCCTTTACAGACTAACGTGAAGTCACGTGACCGTGGTGG
>NW_022280072.1:3437469-3440536 GCF_004355925.1 Anarrhichthys ocellatus
TGACCGTGGTGGAGTTCCTCTATAGACTAACGTGAAGTCACGTGACCACGGTGGAGTTCCTCTATAGACTAACGTTAGCTTCTTACTTTACACTTCAAACATAGAAGTGGAGTTCATTAGTGAAGATTATCTTGATTAACAAAACCTGGAAGAATCATAAATGTTTGTTTATTTTCTGCAATAATCAAAAAGTGAATGGAAGAATCTCATTGACTTTTTGTGGAGGGAATCAGAGATGCTAACTTCCTGTTGAACTACAAAACGAGGTCATCCCTGCTGCTCTTTATTACGCCTCAACAATCACTCATGACAGTAATTTTACGACTGTTTCTGCACCAAACACGAGTCATATAATCATTGTATCGTCACCCATAGTGGAGCAAAGTCACCTTTAATGTACAAGCTGTTCACTGTGGGCCAACATCCATCTCTCTCACACAATGCATATGTATGCCAACACAGAGGAGGAGAGTCAATAGAGAACCTTCTTCTCTTTATGAGCGTCAGTCAGTAAGAGAAACAGATCTCACTCAGACATACAG
This sequence comes from Anarrhichthys ocellatus, assembly GCF_004355925.1. Lineage (NCBI taxonomy): Eukaryota > Metazoa > Chordata > Actinopteri > Perciformes > Anarhichadidae > Anarrhichthys > Anarrhichthys ocellatus. The sequence goes on from NW_022280072.1 coordinate 3,438,012, forward strand.
CAGCTAGTTATATCTCTATTCAAGATAAAAAAGATTTAACACATCCCAATATCATAGTATGTCCAATGCAGAATGCTTTTCTGACCCACAATCCTCTGCACAGCAGAAGACAGAGACAGATGCGACGGATATCTTAGCAAGAGGGTCAGAGGTCAATGCTCAACATTATGAAGTAGTACGTCCGAACTGTGTGCATAGTATATGCAACAGTACATACTTTGTGAGGGCAGTTTACCTCAGTGTACTTAAGATGGTGATGACTCTAAATCTGTGACCACAGAGCAACATTCAGCTTCAGCCATGAAGTCGTCTTCAGTGTAAATCTTCAGTCAGATGCTCCTCGGTCATCAGAGCTCTTTGTCTTAACCACTTCCTCTACAGTCTCAAGACCTGAGTGAGGCCTTTCACCTGCCTCACATCAGTCTTCTTTCCCTACATGGCCAGCTGCAGCCCTCCGTCCACCACCAGCACCTGTCCTGTAACGTAGGGGGACTCCAACAGGAAGAGAGCAGCCTGGGCCACCTCCTCCGGCTCACCCAACCTCCCCAGCGGGACGGAGCGCACCCCCACCGCATCCTCCTCCTTCAGCCCGGCGGTCATGTCGGTGCGGATGAAACCTGGAAGTGTGAGAGAGGGCAGATAAGAGGAAAGGAGAGGAGATAAGAGGAAAGATGAAGGACGAACTTGTACCTGGAGCCAGCAGGTTAACTCTGACGTTACGTGAAGCGACTTCTTTCGCCAGAGAGAGCGTGAAGCCCTGGAGGCCGGCTTTACTGGCGCTGTAGACACACTGGCCAGCGTTCCCTCTCAGGCCCACAACAGAGCCTGCAAACAGCAAACACACAACCGTTATGTGCTGTTTACAAGCTGTAAAAATCCCTCATAATAGTAATTTTCACCTTTCTGACGGTCCTTGAACACATCACATGTGACGAACGCTTCCCTCAGAAAAAGCAGCCAAAACAAGCTTAAAATTGTGATATTTTATCAAAAATATTTTATTCTAAAGGTCTCATTTTAAATCTCTCCTCTAATAAAGCGTTCACTTTAAACAGATTGTGTAAAAACATTAAATTGTGAGCTCCTCAGTGAAACTATGAAGTCATGATTGATTCATCCGAGACCAACAGTCATGTGACAACAAACCAGAGAAACTCTGACTGAACTTCAGGAAGTGAACAGAGAGAGGAGAGGAGAGTTGGACAGAGGAGGAGAGAGGCTGAAACATGTCAATAGTTTAATGTATAAAACACGTGGAGCCTCCCCCCCCAACATTATTAATACTTGTGGACACTGTGGAACAATGTTGTTTAATAGATTCCATTGTTGGACAATTTTTGTAAAAGAAATTATGAAAGAAATTCAACTTGTTTTTTATATTTTTTATGATTTATGTCATTCTGTGTTCTTCTGCACAAAAGACACTTAAGTGCTCTCTATTAAAATAATTTTCCTAAATTCCAGTCAGCCACTGGTTTTATTAATCTCAGCATAGTAAGAAAATAAATGTAGTAAAACATGCAAAAGCAGAAAGTAACAGTTTGGGTCTTTACTCCAAAACGTGGGTGACTCTAAAGAGAGCAGAGAAGAAGTACACTGCCATCTGGTGCCCACATGATGCTCGTCATGGAGGCTTCAGAGTTATCAGTAGTACCTATGTTAACGATGGCGGCTCCCTGAGTGCGCAGCATGCTGCGTAGCGCCGCCCTGCAGGTCAGCATGCTGCCCAGCAGGTTGGTGTGAAGCACGGCCAACATGTCCTCCGGTTTGGTCCTCAGCAGCAGAGCGTCCCTGAACACACACACACAGGTAATAAATGTCAGTCTGTGACATTATATATGTCCATTTAACAGTGCAACCGATGTAAAAAGTTAGTCTGGAGCCTTGTTTCACATGTAACCCGAGTAAAAGTCGTTTCTTATTCTGCCTGATGAATGTGTCCATTTTTAAAGCATTGTATTTATTCATTTCAGTGGGCCATCACAACAACAGCAGGCTTAATAATGTGTTATTTCTACTACAGAAGACACTTAATTGAGTTGAAAGCGTCACATTGGCAATAATGTCTCCCTCACAGCAGGAGGTGATCAGAGCAGTGAGGTGGAGCAGCTGCTCACCTGTTGATGCCGGCAGCGTTCACCAGATAAGAGACGTCTCCACACGTCTTCTGGATCGTCTCAAAGCTTTTCTTCACCTCCAGCTCGTTGGAGACGTCACAGCTGAGAGACACGTGGTCGACTGGAGAGAAGAAACAGAAGCTCTGTGAGAACGTTAACAAGACTGCTGTATATACATGACACGCACGCACGCACGCACACACACACGCACACACACACACACACACACACACAGAGAGATAGACATACATATATACATACATATACACATATGTATATATACATACATACATATACACACACACATATACACACACACAGAGAGAGAGATAGACATACATACATACATACATATACACATATGTATATACACACACACACACATATGTATATACACACACACACACA
>NW_022280072.1:3440636-3453763 GCF_004355925.1 Anarrhichthys ocellatus
ACACACACACACACACACGTATATACACACACACACACACACACACACACACACACACACACACACACACACACACACACACACACACACATATATATATATACACACACACATATATATATACACACACACATACACACACACACATATATATATATACACACACACATACACACACACATATATATATATACACACACACATACACACACACACATATATATATATATATACACACACACATACACATATATACACACACACACATATATACACACACACACATATATACACACACACACATATATACACACACACACATATATACACACACATACACACACACACATATATACACACATACACACACACACATATATATATATACACACACATACACACACACACATATATATATATATACACACACATACACATATATACACACACATACACATATATACACACACATACACATATATACACACACATACACATATATACACACACCTACACACACACACATATATACACACACATATATATATATACACACACATACACACACACACATATATATATATATATATATACACACACATACACACACACACATATATATATATACACACACATACACACACACACACACATATATATATATACATACACACACACATAAAACAAATCAGTGCTCTGTGTTTAAACTATGGAACTGTTAATAGAAGTATTGAATTAATGACCTGAAGAGAACAATGCAGTTCTCACAGCTAACACTCTGGAGGCACAACAAACATTTATTTTTACGTTTATGTATTTTCTTTTAGTTTTTTCAAAGCCTCCTCTGGACACAGCGCATCTCGTACTTCTGCATAAATGTACGTTACAATTCTACTGTAAATATAAAAATGAACTAAACTGCAATATATCTTTTATTTAAAACTTTTTATTCTGTTTTATTCTATTTAAGCTTCTTTAAGCTTCTTCTAACACGTGTGTGTCAGTGCGTCTCCGTACCTCCACGTAGAGATGCCACGGTGGCTCTGGCAGCGTCCTGGTCTCTGGAGACAACAGCCACCCTGCAGCCCCTCTCGGCCAGCAGGCGGGACACCGCCCGCCCGATGCCCCTGGAGCCGCCACAGACCACCGCCAGCCTGGACATGACGCACTGAGGACTCAACGTAAAGGAGAGGAGAGGCTGAAGCAGAGCAGCGAGACACTGGGTCTCCTGCTCCTTGGTGCAAAAGGAAATATAAATATAAGTAGTGTAAGTAAATGTAATGTGATGAGTGCATTAAAACAACATTAAATCAGTTTTATGTTCCCTGAGGATATTTATGTCGTAAAATGCAAGTAGTCAGTTGTCTAAACGCACATTGGACAAGTTTAAATTTAGGGTTTATTTGAACTCAAAGCTCATCTTTTCCTTAATTTAACCAAGTAACCAAAGAGATTTCAGGAAAGAAATGTCCTGAAGGAAAACGTCTCCCATGTGTGACTTTAGTGGTGCCTGGAGAAGAGGGTACAGTCTTCATTTATTTATTTTAAAGCAACCCGGTCCAGCAGAGGATAAACTCCCTGTGTTATAAACAGAAACAATTCTCTTGCATATTAAAATATTCGAGTAGTATTTTCTCATTTAATCCTCACTTTACTTGGACTACTGACCCACAGAGACCGTAGTCCAACTAAAGTGAGGATCTGTGTTTGTGTTACATTAATAGACTATTATCTATTTTCATTGCACATTATTTCTTAATACTATGAGCCTTTGCACGTCCTCTAGGATATATTCTTGCACATTCCTGCATAGCTCCTTTATTTTAAACAGTTACATTGTACATATTTCTCTCTTCTCTCTTTTTCTTCCAATAGTATACTTATTTTATTTATTGTAATTTTTTTCTATTCGATATTTTTTTTTCTCGTCAATGCATCATTGCACCAAAGCAAAGTCCTTGTATGTTTACTTGGCAATACACCGGATTCTGGTTCTGAAACACTGAATTCACATAAATAAAAACGAATAAGGAATAAAGAAAATACTATAAAATAAGATTAGATACTTGAGCCGTACTGAGGACTGGTTAGACATAAAACAGACGAACATAAATTAAAACACACGGTGAGCTGATGTCAACAGAATTGTCTCAGTGAGGTCAGTCTCGTCAGAGACAGACTCGTGATATATTTTAGGGTCATTTAGCCCTTAGTGACGTTAGCAGTTTTCAGCTAGCTAACTGTGATAGCATGATACATTTTATAGCACTAGCTGCCGCTTACCTTGTCTTCGGCTGCTGTTCTTCGTCGGATAAACCGTGTTCCTCTTCAGCAAATAAGTGCAACGTACTGTTTCAGCTGAGCGGCGCCATGTTTGTTCTTAGTTTCGCTGCGTTGCTCGTCGTTAACCGATAGATGGCGTAGTGGTCTCACACAGAAGTATAAAGTACTACAAGCCGAATACAGGACAGACTGTCACTGTTTCTCATCTGTCTTGGTGGAGGTTTGGGTCTTTTTTTAAAGCCAGAGATGTTCGATACCCCTAAAATAGAGAATATACCGGGGAACACTCATGTACGGAAGCCGAGAACGACCATAGCAGCATTTGTCATTCCGTTGAATTGGTGACATTTGCACGTTGTAACTTTTCAAAATAAAAGTTCTGTATTTATCTTTTTTTTTCAGACTTGTATCTAATAACACTAATATTTAACTATTAAAGCTGTGAAAGCAATCTCGAGACATTTAAATTATTATTTTTTTGTTTTCAATGGAAAAAGACAGGACTGAGTGTTTAGCATAGCATTAGCAAATACATGAAATGTAGCCACATAGCATCAATGCTAATAGCACGAGACCACTTTGTACCTTTAAGTGGTTTACCTGGAAATGTCTTTAAAAAATAAGAAATAATTCAGGTTACAGGATTGATTGAGATTGACATTATCATTTATACGATACGATTAAAAATACATAATATAAAGTGAGAGAACTTACTTTTGGCCTTCAGGAGACTCAAATGATGCTACTTCCTGTTGATCATGTGACTTGTGTCATGTCCCACATGTTTAGAAGGTGACAGGACTGAGTGGGATCTGGGGACACAATTTAACTAACTTGACCTTATTGTACTTAATTATTAATGCTGGACAATATATCGATATTATATCAATATCGTGATATGGTCTTAGACTCTTGATATGGAAATATGTCATAAATGTCTTTTCCTGGTTTTAAAGGCTGCATTACAGTAAAGCCATGTAATTTGCTGAACTTCCCAGACTGTTCCATTACCTGCCTTTAGGTTTAGAAAAAAAACATCATGGTTGGACTTAAAATAAGTACGTAAACTAAGTTAAAAACGTAACAGGAAAACACTTCACAAACGTAACTAACGTCACTAACACAACTTAAACTATCCTTGAATCCAAAAAGCATGAAAAATGAGTAACAAATTGTCTTTGCAGAATGAATATTCCTATTATGTCTTTTCAATATACTGTAGAGGCAAACATGTACTGCTATATACTCTTAAATTCACATGAACAATCACAGTTCTACTCTCTGACTTAACTTTTAGAATATTTACACCGACACACGGTGCCCTAACTTGCTCTTTGCCTCTTAATTGCAGTCATTTATTCTCCCTTCTTTGCTTTATTGCTCCTCATGGAGATATATTTCACCAGCAGAGCAAAGCTGTCTCTGCTGTGAGTTGTGATGTTCACCTGGATTCTCCAATCAGACCAAGAACCTCTGCAGGACTGATTTGTGAGGTTAAATCATATTTAGTGCCGGAGAGTCGACCCCTTTACCTCGATGCTCATTAATTCTCTGTGTCAAGTTATTTTCAAAGAATATGTGCAGCTTCTCCACTTGAAAATATATCTTTTTAATTAAATTCCTCTCAATGACCAAAGAACTTTTTTCTTCTTTTATTTTGGTAGGTTCAGCAGTTTAGTTTCTTCTTCAGTCTTTAGTCAATTAGCCAATGAGGTGAAAAACTTCTATATAGAAAAATATATTTAAATATATTTAACACCCACTGCTGCCATAACTCTCGGCTTAACACCAGACAATAGACTGTGTATTTTTTTAATTTCAACACAATACGTTTCATAACCCTATTTATTTACAGTAATAGTGATTTTTACTGTGTGTCAGAGAGAGAAATGGAGCTTCATTTGTATTCATTTATTCACATCTTTCACACCTTACTGATCTATTCATGCTCACCTCTTTCATGAGTGCACACATATTTCTCTGTAACCCTGCACACACACACAATACTACACAACACTAACACACTTCCTGAGATAAAAATAGTAGTTCTTGCCTCGTGGATTGTACGAATATTCACATTTCAGTTCTGTGTCACACCTGCATGACCGAAACATGAATGTTTTCTTTATGATTTATTTGATTTTTTTTGGGTATTTTTGGCAGCTGGTACTGTTTTTATATGTAATTATTTTCCTTAATTGAGCCATAAAAACTGTCTTCTAGTATTGAAGAGAGACCCTTTCTTTGAACATGTATTTGTTGAAATCTCTTTGTAATACTGAGCGGTGATGATGTAGCAGCCCGTCTGTGTTTCCTCCTGAATGAGACTCACCTGTCCGGTCGTGTTTACCTGTCCGGTCGTTAGCTTGCCGGTGGTTAGCTGGCCGGTGGTTACCTGGTCCTCTATAATACATGGTATATATGATCCATCTTATTTTGGGGAATACCTTTGTCTTAATTCCATTGTGATTTGTTGAATATGAAAAAATTGAAGTACATGACCGTTGAATGTTGTATACAATGCTATACATACCGAATGCCGGCCGGTACTCGTTTGTATATTTCCTGCTGAGTCTCATGAGGCTCCTACATTGAGATGTTTCACCATGGTAACAGTCCTCAGCAGCGGGCCGTGTGCAGATGACTGACCTCTCGTGTCACTTCCTGTCAGTGTTTCTCAGCTGAGCTCACTGAGAAGACCAACGACACCAACGACCACCTGACTTCACCCAATTACATTAATTAAGAGCAACTGTGTTCAGCTGGTAGTTTATCTCGCATGTCGAGTCTCATGAGTTCATAACCGTTGGTAAGGATACACATTTTAGGCAGAAACATTGTTTTTAATTTAGAGATTTTAGTCTATTTTTCCTCCATAACTCGTCTTCGTTCAGACTAGAGGAAATAAAACATTTATTTTATTACTTTGTCCGTTTACATCCGTAGCTTTCTCCTAAATTCAGCAAAAGTTACCATTAGATAATGCCTCATTTGCATATTTAAACATAACATTTCAGAAAACTTGTATGACAAGAAAACTTGTAATACAATAAATCATCTTAGTGGGAGTAATGAACTGGTGAAGTTTCATGGTTATCTATTCATTTTTTACCCTATTCACCATTAAAACTCTTTTTAAACTAGTTTAGATTTGACTTTTTCAACTGATTCATCAAAAATACAAATATATAAAATACTAAAAACAATAAGTCATTACTGACAAACCAAAGCAATGCTACACTAAACTTACTAAATACCCTTTTTACATTTATTATTCAGTAAAATATATATTTATATTCAGTGCCATTAAATAAAATGTATTATTATAATTATTAATATTAGTCCGTTCAAGCTTTGTGTTTGAGACGAGGACACAAATACTCATGTACTCGCCAATACTAATACACAAGAAAACACAACATTACCGTGATGTACGGAAGAGTATTATGAAAAAAAAAAAATGGCATTTCCAGAATGAAGTCATAATTGCAGCAGTCTATATGTGAACACTATAGTTCCACCTTTAAACTTGCCACCTTGTCTTTATTCTCAAAACGCAATTTAAAAAATGAAATCCTCTTCCGTAGTAATAAAACATCAACCAGGAGAAGAATTATGGAAACCATTAGCTTTTATTGTTATAGATTTTCTTTTACAAAATGTGCTATTCCCTCAAATACTTCAGAATGTTTTTCACATAATAGATTTGTGCCAAATTTCAGTTTCACCATTTTCAGACATACAGACTAACTACAGACAGACACAAAATAAATCAAGTAAGTCACCTTGGCATGAGGAGAATCCGTTAAGTTGAACACAAAGTGTGTTCCAATGAAATAGAGTTTATCGACTGTTAACAAACGCTCCATGTTTTTGAGAAGTGTGCAGCTTTTACACAAACAATCCGGAGGAGGAGTCAGTACGATTAGGTTTGTCTCGATAGTGCATGAACGTGTGCATCTGCATAACGTGAGTATTAAAAGGCGAACCAGTGAAATGAGACAGACGAGCACAGAGCCGGAGGTCGGTGCGGTGCCAAGACAACGTCAGATTAATTCTACATGAATTCAGAAAAACAAAAGAAAATAAAGAAAAAGGCCCAAACAGTGATTTGTACCATCCTTTTCCACACACAAACAAACTACAACATATTCCAGCAGTCAGTTACACAGTGGTCCCCCTCAATTAACAACAACAAAGAAAAAGGCCAAGTCAGTCAGGAAGTTCATTCTCAAAAGCCAGATTTGGCACGATTCAGTGATTTAAAGTGTTTAAATACCTCACAGGAGATCAATAAGTCGCATTACATGAAATGTCGTGGGGTCCACTGAGGCGATAATGTTCATTCCTAATAAGAATACCTTTATTTTGAAGTATTTCATCACACGTTGAGAGATTTGATCGGATCTCACTCATTCTAAAACTGTTCATTTCTTTTTTGTTTTATGTTTCAACAAGCACCAAAAAAAATCCCCTCAAATCAACAGACATCTTAATTCAAGTCAATACGATACTCAACTTTAAGAACTTTTTATGGAAGTAAATGTACAAAAAAAAAAAAAAAACCCAACCGCAGAAATCAAGAAAAACAAAGAGATGGATTTCAATAACAGCTCACGTTTCAGAGATGAGACAGAGTTCCCCGTCTCTTCCCGTGGAGTTCGTCCGACTTGAGGCAAACATTCCGTGCTTTAGCTAGCTGGGTCTTTTGTTGCCACGAGTGCCTTCAGGAATGAGTTCTAGTGTACAAATAAAACTGTGAGCCTGCTGAATCAGCTGCTAACATAAATACACAGCGATGTGTTCGCTCTCGTGATGTAGAGCTACGTCTGAGAGGAGCTACGCAGGTCGCTAAATACAAAGAAAGGTACAAAGTAAGCTAATATTTAGACTGCAACGTCCGTCTTGGAGTGTGTTTAAAATAAAAATAGAATAAAGGCATTAACCAAACTGCAACACATCTGACACCACTTTGTCTTCCGCAGGAGGTTATTTGCTAATCACATGCGCATATTTGATCACTGCAGGTAACAGTTTACTCAGCAACTGGAGGTCTGTGAACGCACCACGGAAACATTTTTGATGCCTTTAGAAATAGAGAAATATCTGTTTTTCCTTCGACACGAGGAGCCTCGGCTCATTTGTTCTCGGTGCCTCTGACAGACCGACTGAAATCAGTCTGAGGGAGTAAAGGTGTAACCGATGAGGTCAAATAAGGCTGGTGGCAGCTGAACCCCCTTAATGTGTTGCACTACTACAAAAAGAAAGAAAAAAGGCCGATCTATGAAATAAGTTAAAGTGTGTAACATATCTATATCAACAGCTCATACTGGTTGTTTTTAGGACTAATCATCTTTGTGTCCTTTATGTACAATAAAGTGAGGAACAGTACAAGGCACACATTTAAACAGCTGAATTGTTAAAGATATAAATAACCAACAAAAAAAAAAAAGGAAAAAGTTCATGAGTAGTGTGCTGACTACGGAAGCCCTGAACGGACACGATTCAAACACTCTTTTATGTTTTATATCGTTATCTTGAGAAAACTGCCGTCTTGAGATGATTATTTATTCATTTCTTGAAAATAAAAACGGTTGTTTTCTGTTATAACTTTAAATGTTTGGATCAAATCAGTCCGACTGCGATTGATTTAAAACGGCTCAGACGAGCTGACAGAGATACGCGTGACTACATCCTGTTTTCAAAATAAGGTGTAAACAAAATGCATATATAGAAATAAGAAGAAAGGGATTATATTTAAAAGCTTGTTTCCTGTGTCACTAATAAATTAAAAATATCACAAAACTATGAGAGAAATGTCTTTATTCTTTGATGTTTGGCTGCTGGAAAAATAATAATTTCTGTGACAATGATGCATTTGAGTTGAAGACATAAAAAAAACTTCAAGAATTTGATCAATTCACATATTTTCCAAAGTAAAAGTCCGACATTTCTACCGTGAAATACATTTCTTTTCAGTATGTATGTAGTCAGAGAAGAAGTCAAATGTCAGCAATTACGGAGCAATGTGTGTTTTTATAGCACCTCAAGTTAAAAAATGTAGCTATTTCATTCTAGAAATGTCGGACTTTTACTTTGGAAAATGTCATAACTGACTGTATGTTTCAGAGATAATTTTTCCAGCAACACAAAAATCAAATAAAGTCGTTTCCCTCACACTTTAGTGGTATTGACTTGTTCATTTATAAGCAACACAGATAACATTTCTTTATACTTCTTCAGAATATAATGTATTTATTTATGTAGTCTTTGTTAACACCTTATTTTGAAAACCGGACGTTGTCACACGTGAATCTCTCTCCACTGACTTCACTAAAGGTCTCCGTCGGATGATTTGACCCAAACATCTTCATCCTTCGGTTTACTCGTGATGAAGACATAAACACCTGGTGATCTCAAGACAACGACATTAAACACAATGTTTCAATAATGTCCGTTCAGGGCTTCCGTACCTAACTCTGTCCACTGTGCTTTTCAATGACAACATGTTCTGTTCTGTTCTTCTCTCTCTCTCTCTCTCTCTCTCTCTCATGTGCCAACAGCGTTCGTTCTCTAAAGGAGTTAAAGTGTCAAAATGAAGGTCCTGTCTCGGCAAACCTCGCGAGCGCTGATCCGTTTTGGTTTTGCACGGTGACGCACCGCAGTGAGGCCAGTGACCATGTGTGTGTGTGTGTGTGTGTGTGTGTGTGTGTGTGTGTGTTAGATGCTGTCTACAAAGCTGCCGGGGAACAGTCCGGTCCTGCCGTTCCTCTGCAGCGTGCCCTTGAACCAGCCGTCCTCCCTCTTCCTGTGAACGAACACAATGTCGCCCTCCTTGAGTTCCAGCTCCGCCTCGCTCTGGGGGGGATACGACACCACCACTCTGTACCTGGGGGGGGAAGAGACACACACGACCGGAGAGGCACAGTCAGCGATGGACACAACGACAAAGTCATGAATATAGTGAGAAGGTTAGTCTATACTCTGCGTAGTGAAGCCGGCGAGAAAATGACATAAACATGGCCGACTCGTGGGGCCGCTGTCACAAATAGTTAACCGATAAAAAAAAACCACTATTTACACGTCTGAGGATTAAACAAAGAAGTAGAATTGGGGTTTTTTTTGGATGCTCTGGAAAAATCTTCATTATAGTAAATATTTAGCAGCCAAATCAAATAGTTTACAGGATGTTCAACCTTTGTTTCTTTATAACACATTTAATACTTGACTTCTTTCAGCTCCGTGTTTGCAGGACGCCATTTGTACACAGGCAGCAGAAATAAATTATAATACATTTAATACTTGACTTCTTTCTTTTCAGGGTTTGAATAAAGATAATAAAGTAGTTCATGAATATGAGATATGAGTTTATAGATAATAACAATCCCTCCTCGTCATTGTAGAGGTTGGTTTATGGTGTTTTGTCGGTTACACCTACAGTCTATGTTCATATCTCTGAGTTACACTCGTTGTCTTGTTGATTCCTCACAGTTAATATTGTTTGTATATCCTCTAGTCTAGTGTTCCAGAGAATAAAGCAGCACGTTAAGTATAAACTCCTCCGTACAGACTCTGCAGAGTCTCATTCTATGACACCAAGCGTGAGAATAAACTAAGCTTTAGTCTGACACCATTCACTGAGAAGTATTATTTATAACCTGCTGCTGAGGAACTGCACTCGTCAACAAGAAGCAAACCGACTCAAAATGTATTAGATAACAACCAGCGCTGCAGACACACGGGTAACTTCACTCCATTACAAAGCCGTACACTCTCTGTGAACTCTGGGAGATTCAGGTCACCGTACCTCTCACAGATGATGGGCCTCGCGTCGTGCTGCTGAGATAAGAGAGAGGAGCACGGCTGGCGAGGAGGAGGAGCGATGGGGGCGCATCCATCCAGGGGGCTGCTCTTCCGGTGGGAGGACTCTGGGACCGAGGAGGACGAGAAGGCAGAAGATACAGCAGCAGGTTCGGGCTCGGGGCCGCCGGAGCCGGAGGGAGGGGAGGAGTCGTGGAGCGCCTCTCCAGCAGCAGCAGCAGCAGCTTGTTCCGCCTCCAGGGTCGGAGAGGAGGGCGGCGAAGGACGAGACTTCTTCTTGTTGGAGGACAACAGCTTCAGGAGGCTTTTCTTTTCTCTCTGCAGCAACAACAGCATCATTTACGTGTTAGAGAAGTGGTTTCCACACACAGAGACGCAGGTACGTTCCAGAGTCTGGAACCGATGCTTCTTTACCGCCGCCACACACAAACACACACGCAGACTGACAAACATAACAAACGTCATCAGGAGTCTCAGACACACCGAACCACCGCAGAGCATTGACCATTTGAGGCCAGAAAACACAAACTTCCTCCTTTTGAAAAACAGTGTAATGATGAAGGTTCTTGAAAATGACAAGTTGACAAAATAATCTAAAACTAGACAAAAATCTAGTTATTGTGAGATGAACACGTCACCATATGAATAAAATCTGAGGATCTGCATCACATTCATCACAGTCACTGTCACATTAAACATCACAGTATTACTTTGTGCACAATCTGACCCACGAGTCTTTGCGTAGAAACAACTACTTTAAAATCAGCATAGTGTTTTTGAGAATCGACACAGTATCACAGAACTTAATATCCCCATACTCCAGTGTATTGACGTGTTCTTATCCCTCTAGTTGTCAGATACAGATGTTATATCAGAAGTATTCAAACATATCCGACCTTGACGTCTTTGTCCAGTCGGCTGGCGAGAGCCGAGCTGTTGGATGTGGGATTGTTCCCCGAGCCGGCGAGGACGGCCCCGGGTCTCAGAGCGTCACCCTCCAGGGATGCAGCGCTGACATTAGGGGGAGTCAGAGACGCGGCGGCACAGCCCATCGCCGCGGCCGCCCGGGAGCAGCACTGGGCGGGACCGGAGGAGGAAGGCTGCTGGCACAACACCAGGTGTGGCAGATACGTCACAGGTGTAGCGGACTGGATGGGAGTCACAGCAGCTGTGGGCCGGTCCTGACTGTGACATGCAGCTGCAACAAAAAAAGATATAATAAACAATATTACACGTTTAAGGAGTGGTCTTTTATACGACTTCTTATCGATTCACAACTACCACGAACACCAAAAATATATTTTTTAACATTGTCTATTTGACTCTAAAAGGACCATAAGTTACTAAATGAACATCATGCTGTATTGAAGAAGACTTGAAACTAGAGATTGAGACCATAAACTCATGTTTACAATGTTTACTGAGGTAATAAATCAAGAGAGAAGTAGAGTCATTTTCTCATAGACTTCTATACAACCAGAGGAGTCGCCCCCTGGTGGACACTAGAGAGAATGCAGGTTTTAACTCTGCAGAACCAGAGGTTGCCGCCTGCTTTAAATGTTAAAATTGTAAGAAATTTTCATAGAGTTTTTCATCAAGAGTCATTGAATTGAGTCGTGAGACAGCAAAACATTCGCCCTCTCCCCCTTTAAAGCCCCTTTCATTGAACAAGCCACCACCTAGAATCCGTTGCCCTCCCGGTGAACGTACCGGTCCTGACCGCGTTGCGAGCCTGATTCACGGTCATCTGGGAGCCGACGTGCAGAGGGACTTTGGGCTGTTGACCCGTGGCCGTCTGAGCCGCCGTCACCATGGCCGCGGGTTGCGAGTTGGCAGGAACGGCGCTGGAGCAGACGGGGAGGGGCTTGTTGAAATCGGGACCCGGAACGATGGCCCCCAGGGCCGCAGAAGAGGGGCTGACGATGGTGACCCCTCGGCCCGCCTGGGTGCACAGACTCATGGGCACTTTGGGCTGAGTGCTCCCTGACCCCGTCCTGAAGGGAGAGGGCAGAAAGACGGTGAGTGTGAGGTAGCAGGAGAACGACGGGATGTTTTTATACCTTAATAAAATCAGCTTTTCATGTCGAAACATATGAGGTGAATACATATAAATGTGTAATTACAATAGTTTCTGTTTCTTTCTCCGTCTATCAACCCGCTGACAGACAGTAAAAAGGTGAAATTAAGAATAATTAATTATGTAGTTAAACATTACTACAAGGAAGCTAAGCTTAATGGGAATAAATTGCAAAGTTGGAACATGTCACGATACATAATACAATAAAGTAAGTAAAGATAATTAATAGATAATATAAATGATAGATAAGAAAAACAAAAACATGACAAATGTTACATAGACATACGTTTTTGACCAACAAACAAGAACAAAGTAAAAAATATAAAACAGATGTATAACAAAAAAAAAGCAAAAGTGTTTTCCGTTGTGTTTTTAAGTGTTATTTGTGTTTTTAAGTGTTATTTGTGTATTTTTGTGGCTCTTGTGTGAAACTTTTACGTTGCCATCTTGACCTTGTAAATGAGGTTTTATAATCTCAATGGATTACCCTGAATAAATAAATGAATGATAGGACTTTAAACACAATCAATAAAAAGAGAAGTGTACTCTGGGGCTTTGCCACGTAGCGCCTGATAGTTGACACGTTCACAATGAGAACAGGTGGGATCATTAACCCGTGGCTGTGCATCACAGACAGATGGATGTGAGAGCAGGCGTGTGAATGTGTGACTGAGTGTTCGGCGTTAATGAACCACCGACCTGCTGACGGGGCTCATGTAGTTCCCGGGGAACACTCCGATCTTGCCCGTGTGCATGGAGGTGCCCTTGAACCAGCCGTCCTGACAGCGTTCCAGCACCAGGAACATCTCGCCCTTCCTCAGCTCCAGCTCGTCCTCCTTACGGGGAGTGTAGGGGAACATGGCCACGTAGCTGGACCCAGAACAAAGAGGAGGGATTTAACACACACACACACACACACACACACACACACACACACACACACACA
>NW_022280072.1:3453773-3455706 GCF_004355925.1 Anarrhichthys ocellatus
CACACACACACACACACACACACACACACACACACACACACACACACGGGGTGAGGGGAGAATCATTACAGCATCTTATCGCGATATTTTGCAACATTGTGTCAATAATGGAACGCCAAGTATCAACCTTGTTGATATGAACTATTCATTTTGCAATCAGGGAGGTCGGGATTAACAGCGGTTATATAAGTCACGATTTCATAACTACAAGAAATGAAGAAGCTACTACGTCATACGATATTTCATGATATCTTACGACGCACAGACTCATGGACATCATGGGCCTACTGATGCCCATGATGTCTTGCTCTTACGATATAAACACTTCCGAGGGAACCAACACTCCAGCCGCATATCTACCAAAAAAAGACCTTAAATCGGCAGCGAGGGAGCATTTTGGATATAAAATGAGCAGGAAGTCACGTGAGCCGTGGATTAATTAAACAGTTTAACCATCAGTGTGAAAAGTTTTACTGACGATCGTCATCTGCCTAGCTTCAATAAAAATGCTGCTTTCTATTCGCTAGTCTGAAAATTCAAACTCCATTCACAACAAAAGAAGTACTTTCGTACTTTTTTATGAAAGTAAATTATATTCCTATTTCCAAATCACCACTATAGATGACTTAAACAAAGTCAAAACAAGTTAGTTAACGATGAAAATAAATAGCTTAGTTTAGTTCAAACAGATGTTGACAGACAGATAGGTAATAAATAGTAATATAAAGTAATATATAGTAATATATCACAATGTTTGAGCTTCACATTTTGTACAACGGGGCTTTCTCGCCGTGCACGTGTCATCATCTCCCCCAGAGACCGTGCACTCTGACCGAGAGGCTGGAGGAGTCTCTGGGATGTTTTCAGTGGGACTCTGGTGAACATAAAGGCCTCGGGCTCCGACATGCATGCACAGGCAGACGCAGACGAGGCGTGGGCGGATCTAATTCTAATCAGGTGTTTGGTGTCCTGGAAGAGAAACGAGGGGGGGTCAAAAGTCAGAGGGGATTCTCCAATGAGACCCAGGAGACTCACCCACAGGTATTAACCCCCCCGTCACCTGTGCTCACCCTCTGCAGCCTCACTCCCCCTCCTCCCCCCTCCTCCCCTTCTTCCATTAAGGCCTCGGGCCGTTGCTGCGCAAACCGCTTCTGACATTTCACTGCACATTGTAGAGGACTGCATATTTTTTGTGCGGGACTGTTTTTATAGCTCACACTGTGGGTCTTTGTCTCCCACTTTGGTCGCTTATGCTGGGGGAGGGTCTCTGTCCGGCAGCCAATGAATACGCCGCTCCATCGACGGAGGACTGCGGGGGAGGAGGTGGGGGTGGCGGGAGAGCATCCTGTATGAGAAGAACAAAAAAATAATAAAAATCATATTGGTCGTTTTAGAGAGTATCGACAGTTTACTTCTCTCTCTGTGTGATGCAGAAAGACAAAAGGCAAGCAGACAAAACCAGAGTGTGTGTGTGTGTGTGTGTGTGTGTGTGTGTGTGTGGTAAGTGGAGAAACCAGTTTGTTTATTAGTAACAAAGCAGAAAACTAGAATGAGAGATCATCTGTCATGTCTCTCCTGGGGGGGTTAGAGTCTGGTTTGGCAGGCACCGTGGTCTCGTCCCAGACTTCCTCCTCGCAGCTGAGAATTCTCCTCTATTACGGCCTGTTTGTTTGTTGCTAGGAGACCACATGGCTAGATCCATGGCACGGCATTAAATCGGGACCATATGAAATGTGAAAAAAAACAACATGTCTGTCGTCGACACACTTCAGAGCAACCAGAGGATTTATCTTGAGCGGTCTGTGATGTGAAAAGAGACTGGAGGCTAATGAGCCCCGGTTCCTCGCGTGGTTCTGGACCCAGATTAAAACATAAAGCTGCTACGTCAACACAACGCACAGCAAAACAACACAACGCACAGCAAAACAACACA
>NW_022280072.1:3455716-3462879 GCF_004355925.1 Anarrhichthys ocellatus
AACACAACGCACAGCAAAACAACACAAAGCACAGCAAAACAACACAAAGCACAGCAAAACAACACAAAGCACAGCAAAACAACGCAAAACAACACAAAGCACAGCAAAACAACGCAAAACAACACAAAGCACAGCAAAACAACACAAAGCAACACAACACCACAACGCACAGCAAAACAACACCACAACACACAGCAACACAACACCACGATGCACAGCAACACAACGCACAGCAAAACAACACAAAGCACAGCAACACAACTGTGAGACACTAAGAGCTCAAAACGAGCCCGCGGAACCACGGAGAAGAACACTCCTGAACCTCGGAGAGAGACACGAGCTGGACGTAATAGCAGCAGAGTAATAGCTTCCATGACACACCGGTGGAGGACAGAGGCAGCCCTGCGGTATGTGTGTGTGTGTGTGTCTGTCTGTATGTGTGTGTATGCAGGCCTACGTGCGAGTGTCGATGTGCATTTGGGTTCAGTGCTGACGCTTGAGCTGAGATAATTAGGCTGCCTGCAGGCTAGAGAAATCATCTGTACAAAAACATCATGTAGGGTTCCCAAGTGAAGCGGAGAGCTCAACCTTTTGTGTACACATTCCTGCTCATTCAAAAAACTCCACATGCCAGAGCACACACAGACACACACACACAGGAAGTGTGCGTGCTGGTTTTATGTGGGCTGAAGGGATTTCTTGACATTTTGTAGTTATTTTTTTTTTTCCTTTCTTTCCCCCTTCAGCTAAAAACATGTTAGAAAGTTCAGTTCTGCTTAAAAGTTCCCTACACGTTGCTGTCTGTAGTGAGTTTGTAGAGAAATAATAATAAGCTGCTGTATCTAACCCAGATCAACACAGTTTCACGAGTAATGACGCTGCTCGTTAGCAGCTGGTGGGAAGTTCTCCTCATCGAAACACACTCACCTCCTCGGGGGACTCCTGCTGTGTGCATTGATTTCTACTCATATTCTATACTGATGTGAACATATTCAACCTTTATTTCTGAGTATTATGACACATGCACTGTCTAACACAAATGTAAGTAACTCGTTATAAATGTGAATGAATGTACTTTAGCAACATGCCACACACACACACATATATATATTTAATCTGTTTAGCGTTACAGAAATAGCCACATAAAGCGTGCACTACGAGATTCGTGAGCGCTGCAGAGGACTCCACCTACCACGGAGATGGACGTGTAGCTCGTCTCCGAGGGAAACGTGAAGACCGTTGCTGTGGTAACAGGACTACTAGGGGGCGGGGTCACGATTAGTCCGGTTGTGCAAATGTGTACCTGTCAACAAAAGAGACAGATGTTCACCGTTACACGTGCGGTAATGAGTCCAAAGCATAGGACACGCTTCACCCACACATGAAGAAGAAAATGTGCATAAATCGTTGAAGTCAGTGTTTGAGTGAATGGAGTCTGGTGTGTTTGTAGAGATCATAGATAACAGCTTGAGTTCCCCTCAGAAAGGTCTGTCTGACAGCAAGGTAAAGAGCTGAAGACATTCTGAATATAGCTTCACTTCAACTGAGAGACATTCTGTTAGGAGTCTAACATACGTCCACAGCAGAACATCACTTTGCTCCCGTGCTGGTTCTATCAACTCATCTACTGTAGTAGAACCCTGACTGTGGAGGAGAACCTCACACACACACACACTCTACAGAACATCAGTACCTTCTATTTAAGTAAACACCACATGCTTGTAATCAGTCTCATTCATCAGATTTCAGGAAGGAAGCAAAGGACATATGGGAACCTTCGATCATCAAGTGAAAAGACGGCCTGCTACTGTATTACAGAGCACAACACACCACACTGTGTGCAGACGACTCTCACAGAACACACGTCAACACATTGTCTCCTGGTGCCATGACCACAAACGATGGTCTGATGATGCAATAGGCCAAAAGAAGACCAGGTGACCACCCAGCAGGACCTCTCATTGGACATGTAACCGGTCGTCCACGTGAGTCACAGTGCTGTCCGAGTAACAAGGCCATACTGTTGGGGAGCTGGACACACAATATCTCCCTACAGCCTGTGGTCTCTCTCCCTCCCTCCCTCTCTCGCCATGCTTGACTGCTCCACTCTTAAGGTGAGCCTTTCAGAGAGCAGCCCAACCTCAGATCCAATCTTTAACTGCTTTCTTATCTGTTGTGCTCTGGGTGTGCCAAAAGGAAAAGCTCAGAAATGTGCTCAGAGGGGACACCGTGAGTGAGATGGCTGCCTGGACACAGAAAAATAACACGAGAACAAAGAAGACAGGGCAGGTGTGCTGTGCTACTTTAAATAAATACATGTATTTTCCTTGACACAATTCTTCCTCCCATCTACCAAAGTAGCAGACAAGACGTTCTCATGTTCCAAGAGGGACTACTACTGAGCCCCCCGGGCACCCGGGGCTTACCTTTGTTGTCTCTTTGTCTGGGTTTTGGAAGGAGAGATGATGAGTGGAGGTGAAGGGGTAAGAAGAGAGGAAAGAGGCTGTGCACTGAAGTCTAAACAGTGTTTTTATTAAATCAATCGTATTGTCGTCACATCACAGGCGCACATTTAAATTCTGTTATTCTAAAAGTAGCCTGATAATGATGAGCGAGTCATTAAAACCTGATTCAACCTTCCGCATGGACACACAGTCTTTGATGATACATAAATCATGTCAACATGAAAGCTTTTTTGTTCTTTAGAGACAAAAAAATAAAA
The DNA here is from genome assembly GCF_004355925.1 of Anarrhichthys ocellatus. NCBI lineage: Eukaryota > Metazoa > Chordata > Actinopteri > Perciformes > Anarhichadidae > Anarrhichthys > Anarrhichthys ocellatus. The sequence goes on from NW_022280072.1 coordinate 3,458,439, forward strand.
TAAAGATCCTCAAGATCCACTTTACCGGAGACGAGCACTCTGCCCCGCCTCCCTCTCACAAACACACGGTAGATATGAAAGATTAATGACGGAGCTCGATGGGTCTGCAGTATTCAGACAACACGAAGAGATTTAAGACAAAACAAACAAACAAACAGAAGAGAAGATAGCGACGAGCTCCCAGAGCCTGGAAGTGAGCCAACAATGTGACGTCTGTTTGAATAAAGTTTAACACGAACACTAAAAAACTGTCTTTGTATTATTATTACCATCATCATTATAATTCTATATATATATATATAGATATAGATATATAGCGCTGTTCTTTTGCTCTTCTTTCAATGATTCAGGAGCCGCCACACCTAAGCCACGCCCCTAGCTGCCAGTAGCTCCTCTGATTGGTCCGGAATACAAGTGCAATACTTGAAGCCCTGACAAGATATATAGGTAACAAAAAGGTGAACTTTGTACTGCTGCACAACGATAAATCAAAGTTCTATCTCATCTTGAATGGAGCTTATTTGTCAAACTGTATTCTTGTGTTTTAGGGTAAAACTTTTAGGAAGGGACCTACAATGCAGCAGCCTCCCTCCCTCCCTCCCTCCCTCCCTCCCTCTGAAGTATCGTACCTGTGAAGGCGCGCTGCAGGACAGCCCCCCGCTGATCTCCCCGATCCGTGCAGCTGCTGTGGGGTTGCTGGAGCTGATGAGGACCGGCCCGCTGATCTCCATGGAGTGGCGCTGGGGGGGCGGGGCGAGCACGGGTTTGTGGGACATGGTGAGCGAGGTGAAGGAATGTCGCTTCTTGCTGTTCTTCTTCTCTCCTGCTCGCTGGGCGCCGTTGCTCTGGGGCCCCGAGGAGGAGGCCCCCCCCTCGCCGGAGTCTCCGCTGGAGTCCGACGGCTTGTCCAACTCTATCAGCTGCCGAGCTGCCGAGTTAAACTGCGAGAGAGGAAGAGGAGGAGGAGGTGGAGGAGGTGATGAAGAGAGAGTAGTAAGGTGGAAATAACATACAGAGGGGTGATGGAGCTATGGAGTATTAGAGTGATCATGAAAACTGTCACTCTCTGTAATAAAGCTGTCATGGAAGACCTCCATCTTCATCCAGTCGGAGGAGAAGGTGAGCGGCAGGGTCAGAGTGAGAAATAACAATTTACACTTCAGACGTCCTGAAGCCGTCCAGTCAGCGCTTTCAATGTGTTTGAGTGTGACTCAAAGCAATAAGTAACTGTTTATGAATTATTGTCTTGTTTCATATTTATTCTCATTGTTATCTATCCAAAGATCTCCCTCGTCAGTGTTCGCTGCAGTGTCTCCCCTTTAGTACATTCTCTTGTACTTAAATACTTTTACTGAAGTAAAACTTTGAAAGCATTAACTTCTAACATATTTTTTTTATTGCGGTATTTATTATTAGTACCGTTACTTCATTAAAAGATCTTCATACTCCTTCCATCACTGCGTATTCCACTAATGATTAATGACATTAAATAATCTTGTTCCTTTTCTTACCTCAACATACGAGATGGGGAAAATTCCAATTTTATCTCCCAGCATTCCCTCTGCCCAGTTCTCGTCCACTCTGCGGATCACAGTCAGTATATCGTCCTGAAATGAAAGACACAAAAGGAGCGCCGCATGAGAGGAAGAACCTAATTAAGGACGCTGCTAACGAAGAGTGTTTCTCCTCCTCGAGGAACAGACGGCGAACAGAAATAACGAGGTAGGGACCATGTTTTATTAAAAGAGACGTGCCCAAGAGTCTGAGGCATTGGCATTCTGTGTGGAGAACTACTTAGTCAGCTCGTTTCTGTGTTTCTGCTCATGTGGCATATAAAAACAACTGAAACATCAAAGTGTGCCCCGAACAGCTGGACAGATATAACCACTTAATTACTGTAGTTAAGGCCGTGTCGTTTCTCTGTGTGTGCATTCAGCTTAATTACAGCTGTTCATCAAGAAGTCTGGCTCACAGGAACACATAAAGCGTTTCAGTTAACAGCCCGCACATTCTGACACACATAACTTGAGAAACTGAAATGCTTAGACTGTAATGAGAGGTATCTTTGAGACCAGAGACCGTGATGAGAGGTATCTTTGAGACCAGAGCGTGGAGCGTCTCACCTTGGAGAACGGCAGGCAGTCCTTGTCCGCCTCCTTGTCTTTGAGCTCAAAGTCGTACAGGGCTTTGCACTGAGGCGGCGGCTGCGGCAGCGGCTTGATGACCTGGACGAAGTTGGTGGGGAAGAAGCCGTGGACGCCGCCCATCTCCCCGTGGTACCAGTTCTCGTCCACTTGCCGGCGCAGGATGATGACGTCGCCCTTGACGAACTTGAGGTCTCCGGGTTCCTTGCCGTCATAGTTGTAGAGTGCCTTGGCACAGGGGAGCTGGGGCACGCCCTGTAAGAGGAGAGAGAGAGAGAGAGGGTTGAGAAAAGAGAGACGACGAGAATAAATGGACAAGAAGTCGCACTGTGATCCGATAACAAAAACAACCAGAGAGTCTGGTTCCCTCGTCTCAAAGTCAATGGGTTTTTGGTTCGATCCCTCACGGTTCAGCACGCATGTGAGGATTTAACCATCACAGTGTAAATAAAGTTGTATTGACTCAGTAGAACATGTGTTTCTAGTCTCTGATCTCTGATCATGTTTCATTGTAAACAACCAATCAGTGTTTAAAGCAACAGGAGGAGAGCTAGTAACGTTAGCAGCACCGCTAACGGCTAACCAACAGGAGGAGAGCTAGTGACGTTAGCAGCACCGCTAACGGCTAACCAACGGGAGGAGAGCTAGTAACGTTAGCAGCACCGCTAACGGCTAACCAACGGGAGGAGAGCTAGTAACGTTAGCAGCACCGTTAACGGCTAACCAACAGGAGGAGAGCTAGTAACGTTAGCAGCACCGCTAATGGCTAACCAATGGAGGTTCACTTCAGTTACATTATGATGCCTTCAGGCTCTGATGTGTTCACATCTGCAAAATTAAATTTTTGGTGATAAATTTGAATACATCCAGATGTTTCAGATGTTTTCACATGAATGTGAAATAGAGGTGAATTATGAGCCGTTTAACTGAAGCTTATAATACATCATTAAAACTACTGATGACCAGATGTCAATCTTTTATCTTCTATCAATTTGAATTCTGTGTGTTTAGTTAGATTTAGAAAGTTAGATTCTTTGATGGTTTACCGACTTCAGAGCGGTGGTAAAGAAATATAATTAAAAAGAATGAGTCTGGAGCCGTGTTGACCAGCTGCTATAACAACACAAACCAACTAAAATCTACAATCTGTATCTGCCAACATGGATCATCAAGGTTTGACAACGACAGCTCCGGGAAAAAAAAGCTCACAAAACAAAAAGTAATGCAATAATTAAACAAAAATACTAAAATAAAGGATAAAGAATTAGGAATGAACTGAAACTGAACTAAAAGAAGCACAACTTTGGAAAAATACTTTGCTTTCTCTTTGTAAAGTCGGACGTAGTCGTGTGAATCATACAGAATGTATCACCAATTAAAAGCACAAGAGATGTTGAACCAGTATTCACAGTCAGGGAACTGGGCTCTATGGGAAACTACATTTGTGTTTTTGGACACTGCAAACAAAAAAGGAGACAATAATGTGAGAGTGTCTGTTTTTCACAGGGACAGTGAACTGTTCCGTTTGTTCCCCCGATAATGAAATGTTGTGTGTTCACAGTCTTGAGTGTGATGAGCTTGGCTGGTTGGGACTCGCTGAGTAACGCCTTCAGAAGGCCCAGGGCTCGCTCCCTTTATCCTGCAGAGGAAGGTTTTGTATCTACCCGGCCTGGAGTCCTGAAAGGACCATTCAGGGAATGACAATCCGGGGGGAAAGAGGGACAGCGAGTAGGGGAGGGGGGGTAGCAGGATAGAGGAGCATCAATGTTCTCCATTCAGGGTGGGTGTCCATGAGGAAGGCTTCATTCCAAACCAACCCCCCGCCATTTATCCCCCCACTGTTAGACATCTTTTGCAGTGATCAGAATCTCAAACACTAAGAACTGACTGGATCTCAACCCTGGAACTTACAACGTGAAGGACTACACAAGGACTACAGGAACCAGAACCAAGGCCTCAAACTGCCAGGGTGAGAAAAGGGATCCAGAGAGAGAGCGAGAGAGGGGGGGGGGGGTTAAAGCAGAGTTTCAGAGCTGGCTCTGCAGTCTTGTTAAAGGCTAATGAACCGTTTAAAAGGCTCAGAGGAGAATAAAAGTACAGAATGAGCCGTGATGGTGAGCCAGGGTGACATTACTCTGCTGCAGAGAATCACACAGCCTGAAGCACAGAGCCAATCGGTCTCCGGCTCTGCAGGTCCAGTCTGTGGGGAGGGGGGAGGGAGGCACTGCAGCCCCCTGCACACTGCACTGGAACTGGGCCACCTTTCAGGGTGTGGGGGGGGGGGGGGGGGGGGGGGA
>NW_022280072.1:3462979-3482953 GCF_004355925.1 Anarrhichthys ocellatus
TAACCAGGGCTTTTGAGCCCACCCAGGCCTGGCAGGGAGTTTTCGTGATGATAAATGCAAATGAAAGTAGAAGCTCTGCCATCTTTGTTGCGAATGACGGTGACAGGTTGAAGCTCCACAAAGCCATGAGGATCTGATTACACGGTGAATATGAAATATGCTTGTTCCCTTAAATACGGAGACGTTTGTAAGCACTTGTTGTTTGTACACCGAGGCCAAGACTTAATAAAAGCTTTAGTAGTAGCACAGTGTCCAAAGTCAACATCGTTATGCAATCACTTTTGCACATGGGAAAAGTGATTGCACTCATAAAAAAATAGAAGTAAATAAAGTCTTACATGTGCAACTCTTTGTTCGGGGAAGTTTAAAGCCCCATGCAGCCCCAAGCGAAAAATAAATGTGATATTTATTGGTAAAAAATATGCGATCGGGTGTTTGGCATCAATACTTTCTTGTCACAGATCCCTAAAAAATAGAGGACAAGATGTCCCCACTGACTTCTATTAAGTTAGCGGTTCATTTTTTTGTTCTGTACTGGATAACTAACTCACTCGTAATATGTTTTGGTCCCACACTGTTACTGCCAACTCAGTCAGCTGGTTTTGAACTCCCTATTCTGGCCTCATAAAGGAGGAGTCAGAAGATTTATATTTCCATGTTTCCCTCTAGATTAACACAGCGAGAGGGAGAGAGAATCAAGACATGGACTGTAGAAGAGGTGGTGAGGGTGTGCAGGACAGAGCACAGAGGTGTTGTGTCTGCGGTGGACCGGCACGAAAAGGAGCACCGAACATCAGTCCCGACCGAACATCGGTCCCGACCGAATGACCGAACATCGGTCCCGACCGAACATCGGTCCCGACCGAACATCCCCTCTGGAGGAGAGAGGAGACGGTGATTCTCACCACAGGAGGGAAAAGTTGCAACAACATGAATGCTGTTTAAAATAAGATAAATAGTAATCTCAAGCTGCCAGCAACACACACACACACACATCTTTTGAACCCTCCACAGACTCAGGAAGAGACCGCATTAAAGGTACATGTCTGCATGAGTTCAGGCTCCAAAACCCCCAAAAGACACAATAAGAGAAATCAGATTTTGTGGTCCAAGGCGGGGCCGGCAAGATCTCTTCCTCACTCCAGCTCTGCAATTGTTCTCAACATCTGTGGTGAAAGTTTATGGAAGTAATTATCCAGCAGCGTACAGCCTGTGTTGGGTTTCTGTATCTTTAGACCTCTTTAAAGATTTAAAGGAGCAGCGGCAGCAACACCCAACTCAGACCATAGGTAACCAAGAGACTTGCACTTCTTGATTTTGAGGCCCCCCCGACATGGCCTGATTATAATCAATAAAAATAAATGTAAAATAAAATGGTATACGGCACCTTCACTTTTTCCTCATCCCTATATTACCAATAATATTTAAAAGAATACAATAATACCATTCAGCAGCCTAACTTTCTCAAACTGGCAGCACGAGCGAGCACTATGAATGAAGAAAGCAAAAAGAGATTTAGTTTCACAGATTGCTCGACATCATAACTGTCCATCAGTAAACGTATCACCAGGTAATTTAATAAATGCGCCGAGGATTTTATTACACGATCAGCTGGATAAACAGAGAATGAGACCGTTAATTGAGTGAGTCCCACGAGGCAGCTGCTTTCACAACTATCCAAAGAGAAACCTTTGAACTGAAACAACGACCTGGTTCTCTGCTGCGTTACAATACTACTGGGAACAGTCTGAAACTATCCGTCTGTCTGACAATGTGCAACAGGGAAGGCAGCTGAGATGGGGCCAGACGTCAGGTTGCATTCACAACAAATCAGGCGTTGCAGCGAAAACGTTTGAACGTGGGTAGTTTGTTTAGGCTGCTGCGGTGGGGAACGCAAAGGATGCTGGGAAAAATACACAGCGGCCTGCGGCCAAAAGCTGAAACAGAATCACAACAAAAAAAACAGACTGGAAGACGCCCAAAGGAAGAAGAGTCGCTTGAATGACCAAAACACAATGAGGTGCAACATCTTGTGTCACCTGTAGTCACTCGATGTAACTTTGTGCTCCAGTTAAAAGCCAGTTTGTTAGACCTCGCATCACGATCACTTATTGAACGTGAATCAGAATCAGTTTCAGGTTTGTGTTCAGCACGACACTCGATCAGGAATCAGTATTCAAACATCAGAGCCTCAACTTACATTTCTCACCTGCGGGAGAGACTGCTTAATGCAGTTATCTTACCTGTGTGTGTGAATGAGAGACGGACGGAGGGACAGAGGGAGAGAGAGATGTGCAGAGAGCATCAGCTGGTCTGTGCAATTACTCTTGTACTGCAGATAATGCAATTAGTCCTGTGTGCTAAAGGGATTTGGCCGTTATAGTGTTCTCTTCCACAGCACTGGATTATAAGTGAATTACCCAAAGTGTTCTGCTCTACAGCACAGCCAAATGTCAACAACCAGTGAGCAGACAGGCATAAAAACACACAATGCATGCATGTAGTGCTGCGGAGGGAGGACTAGGTCAAATGGGGATAATCACACCGACAGCTTGCCTTCACACAGCAGTGTTTGCAGGAGACGTTATAAAAAGACAAAGAGACAGTAGGTCTGATACCGATTCAACACTCTGTTGACTTGTTACGGTGCGTTTACACCAAACGCTCCATGACCTTTTTGGGTGCGGCGTGACTACATGCAAAGTCAATGCAAAGACGCAAATATTAGTATTCGTGCAAGTTGAAATGTTTCAACCTCATATTTGTACTTGAGACCAGAAGAAACTATATGTAGTGTGTGGACCACAGACGCTCTACGGCATAAACACTAACGTCACTACTGCATTTACAACTAGATGACGTTATTTTTAGCGTTGATGGAGCAGCTACAATGTTAGCGTAGCCTAGCACCGATCAAACCAAACCCAATTAACAAAAGCGATCCCTCGACACAGAGTAGCTCAGGGTGTGATTTTGCTCAGCGTCACGCTATAAAAACCAGCTCAACAAAATCACAACACATTATGAACCTGCTATTGCCAATTGGTCAAGGTCAGGGGCAGCTTCTGCTCTGTCAGCAGTTCAAGGGTTGTGTGTAAGCACAGCAGACATAAACCTTTACCCCCTCTGTGGAAGTGCCAGACATCACTCCACTCCCATATGGACACCTCCAGGAACTCAGCAGGGGGTGGAGAATGAGCAGGGGCTACTACTGCCAAAACAGTGTGTACGGTGTGTGTGTGTGTGTGTGGTTTGGGGGGGGTTTGTCTGGTTTGCCCTTCTACAAACATTTCTGGGGGACAAGACATGTCAGACATCCAGAAGGAGCACGAGACCAGGTGGCGACATTAGCACGTCGCTGTTAGCTGAAGATCTTGCCACCAACATTGTGGCACAAGCACCATGACACATGATGGGAGAGAGGAACTGTTGGAGGGACATCTTGATTCCATTAGAGCCACATTAGGCTTAAATTATCTCCTAACGGTCTCTCTTTTTTTTTTTTTTAATGACCGCTGTAGAGCAGGATTCTTTCACTGCCTCCCCCACACTGTGGAGAAACCGGAGGGTTTCTTGGAGTAAAGTACAGGAGCTGAAGTACAGAGAGCAGCTGTATCGAGCTTATGAAAGCCAGCAGTCAAAAAGAGACTGCTGACATTGACAAAACTAACCAACGACACACATGGGTGAGTGATGACGTACACAAAATCAGAGCAGAAGCTGAAATTGTACTTGTATTTTTGACGTGTGTTCCATTTCACAATTGTCAATGTTCCTATTTATTTGTAGTCTTTTGTGTTTTCCATGTCAGGTTGTGGGTAAATCTATTGTTTTACTGTATTGACAGTATGTTTGATACGAATATTACAAATCTTCTGTATTTAATGTATATTTTTGCAGCACTTTGTAACAAACGGGCGCTGATTCCTGCAGAGAAATATCTGTGTATTTAGGTGGCAAAAACAATGAGAGCTGAACATCTGCTTTCCTCTTGGTTCACTGGTTCTGTGAACGTGTCCCTTTAGAGCCGAACGTACCCAGTACACCTCCACAGACAATAATAAATGGGATATGCCAAACTTCCCCTCACTGACATTTGAATAATGCTGTCAGAGCTTCAGACGAGCAGAAGCTCCTGACACAGCTTCCTCTTCTGGAGTCGTCGTCTCTTCGTCTCTTCTCCGTCTAAGACAAAAGAAAAACTTCCATTCTCTGGTTTCTATGGAAACTCCACACAGGAGCACTTCTTTGTGTGCGTTTCTATTTATGGCTCTCTTGACAGTGCTGTGAATCTCAGGAGAGGGAATGTTTTTTAGGATCCAGCCGGTGTCCCGTTCTGGGAGAGAGTGCTGTGATGGGGCCCGTGGGCAGTAATGAAGTTAATGGGCCATCACCTCAAAAATTGTTTGACATTTTGGGTAATACAGTTTTTGCACTAAATAGATATCTAATACAAATGAGAAAGTCTGTCGAACATTAAGGAATATTCACCAATATTTTCAAGAATTAGCCAATGCATTAGTGTTAAATTAAACTAAGAACAAGTATCAAACGGCTAACGTTCAACTTGAAAAGTGAAGTCAAAGCGTCATGTCTTAAAGCTGCATTCTCTCTAGTGTCCACCAGGGGGCGACTCCTCTGGTTGTATAGAAGTCTATGAGAAAATGACTCTCCTTCTCTCTTGATTTATTACCTCAGTAAACATTGTAAACATGAGTTTATGGTCTCAATCTCTAGTTTCAAGTCTTCTTCAATGCAGCATGATGTTCATTTAGTACATTATGGTCCATTTAGAGTCAGACAGACCATAAAGCAGGGGATGCTTTAGGGCGGGGCTACACAGTGATTGACAGCTCTCTACTATAGCGTTGTCCGGTCTGGGAGTTGTCTGTATTTTTGTTTTTACAACTTTAACAGAATGTTTTCACTTCATGAAAGTTTATTTTGGTCAACTAAAACTGTCTCCGTTCAGCGTTCGGGTTACTTCTTTTGTCCCGGCTGGTTGCAAAAAAAAACAAAAACAAGATATCAACGGCCAAAAACCAAGGTGGCGACAGACGTCATGGCTGTTAGACACAGTCTGTGATTATATACTGAGGGAGCTTTTCCAACAATCATCTGGTTGTATTTCAACCACAGCGGGAAATATCGTAAATTAATGAAATTATTGGATTGACAGGCTTTGTGAATCAATGTGATAAATTAACTTAATTTGCCAGGTATCGATTTTACTGTCAGAAATAAATTAGACATTAACAATTGGGTAAATTGTGAGCCAAGGACAATTTTTTGCCTGACAACTTTCCACTATGCCAGCACGAGAATTCAATACACGGATTCAACAAGCAGCAGAGATCCGAATCAATAAAATGTAAGCGCCCCCGGCGTAGTGGGAATCATTTATCTACTTGACTGCATTTGTCAGGAGGGAAAGAGGCAATAAACCATTCAGGCTTTCCAAGGGCTTTACCCTATTTACCCGACAAACCCTCTGTGCTTGTTTGTTTCTCTCACTACATAGCAAATGAGGCCCCACACATTAGTCCACAGGCACGAAAACACTCAGAGCCGTCTGGAGCCCAGATGGGAGCCTGGATCACATGTGAGAAGAACAGGAAGTTTTCAAAAGCCCTCCAAGAAACTCTCCTACTGTTCCTCCCTAATGGGTTGGTTAAAGCGTCTCTCAGTTAACCCAATACTGACGTACTAACGGTGCTCTACAGTTGGGTTCATTGGGTCCAGAACAAGGGAAATATAATACATTGCTGCATTTTAGTTCTGGTCCGGTTCCTAGTAGTCTCACTGACTCTTTAGAAACGAACCAAAAGGAGGAAAGTTATACAGACTGATGGGTAACTTGTTGATTGGACGGTTTTTGGCGACTGTCATCCTGCTTCATCAAGACCGACGTGGGGAAATCAGATGTACTTTTTAAAGTGAATTTAAAGAGCTGTACAGATGACTGGTGGCAACGCTACGTACGAACATGGGATTTTTGTCACACACCTTTTAATAGAGAAGAGCTTCCGACCTATTAATCTGGAACGATACCACGACACCCCGAGTAGTTGAGCTTTAGAAATCGTGCTAAAATCCTGTGGTTGGGTTGTTCGGTCCGCATCACATTTCGATTGTCTGGTTGGTGTTAAAGTTGTCAAACAGACTCGACTTTGTTTTATCTGAACCAAACAGGTTAGCTGTTTAGCACCCTAAAAGAAGACAATAGTGTCTACTCTGCTGGGTGCCAGTTAAAAAACAAATCGCAGGGCTAACTAGGCACTGACCCCAGCAATGTACAGTTTTAATGCCAGTGGCTGACCTTGGGGTGTAGCTTGGGGGCTCGTGGGTAATCTGGGTGCTAGCCTATGATCAAAGCCATGCTTCTTGGAGTCAGGATACATCAGGCTGCCATGTGCAAAAAGCAGGAACTGCATTGAGATTTCTGTCTCAAACCACCTAAAGACGTGGTGGTGGTGGGGTCTATAAAAACACTCACCACATGGACATACAATCAAGACATTTCTGAGCTGAGTGCACTTAGTAAGCTGGAGATTAGTCATCAGTAAAGAAAGCATTTCAGCAGGAAGAGTTTATGTATTTATGAGAACACACTGTAGAGCTGTCACACATGCGGTTTTCATGAAGCTCTCGTGTGTGTGTGTGTGTGTGTGTGTGTGTGTGTGTGCCGGCTCTACTGTAAGAAAATGCAACTGCATGAAACCACTAGCACATCGCTTTGTGCAGACTCATGCGTACGGGGCTGGTTTCTTTTACCTGGCCGGCCTCAGATGAGTGGGGGGCTGGTTCTGGGTGGCCCCGGGATCAACCCAGCCTTCGACTGAAAGAACAGAACTCTTTTAACTCTGTGCCAGATCATACACCGGGCTTAACAACTGTTCTCACAGGAACCCACTCACATTTCAGAGCAGACAGAGAGAGAGAGAGAGAGAGAGAGAGAGAGCAAGGAAGCTAGATGCAAACTGGGAAGAGAGCGGGGAGAGAAACAGTGCGAGATCAAAAAGCCTGAAAAGAAAGTGAGTCAGGGAGAAGAAGCACGGCCTCGCCGCCCTGAAACGATATGGTTCTGTGGACGGATGGACGTTGTGTCGGTGGCCCTGACGACAATCAGATGATAAACATACCAAATCATTCAAGAATCAAGAGTCCAACATGTTTTAGAGATCAGAAAATCAGTCTAACAAATGCAGAATGTATGTGCTGGCAAGACGAGTGTGTTTAGTTACAAAAGTCCCTCACTAGAGACGAGCTAACGTTGCATCCTGCAAGTACAATGAAAAGGTGTTCATGCACTTCCAGAGGCAATAAGCACATCACTAATCCATAGAATGTTTAGGTATAAAAACATTATTTCAATCGTCAATGACACCGTACGATCAAAGGCACCAGGGGTGAAAGGTATACAAAGGTAACGCAAGCACAACGGGATAAGGTTTGACGACACCGTGCTGACCGGTAGAGCCTATAGAGACGCACCGATCGATCAGCTGATCAAACACACGTGTGCTGCCGCCACATTTTAGTGAAACGTCTGCACACAGCGGCACTATCGTGATGTGTTCACAGGTAATCTTGAATAATGAAGGTTTTTCTGGGGCGATAAACTTGAATAAATCCAGTAGTTTGAAGGAGATGTTTTCACAGCAACATAAAATAGATATTAGAGATGAATTATGAGCCGTTTAACTTTCTAACACGAGCTCTAAGCAGCTTATAATACATCAGTACAACTACTAACGCCAACCTTTTATATTCAGAGCAAGTATTCAAATAAATTAAATAAACATTTATTTTCTATTCATTTCTATTTGAATTTATGCAAATAACTATGAATGACAATAAGTAAGTAAAATATAACCTGTTTTATTGATCCAGTGCTCTACTGTTTTAGAAGCATTTACAAAAAGGGAAAAATACCGTCCTTTCTACAAAACTACACCGTGATATAAGTTTTAGGCCATACGGCGTCACCCTAAGCGGTACCTTGATTTGTGAGGATTTAATAACCTGGATTAGCACTAAGATAAGAGTCGCACAGAGGAAGCTCTCTTGTATCCAAGCTACAGAGGGATTAGTTCACAAATGTCACAGTATCTGTGTATTGAGTACAAGTCAATATGAGCTGAATACTAAGCGTTTCCTCACATTACTCTCTGCTGTGCTGGTGAAAGCGTGCACTGTCTGTGGCCTTTTTGTTCCTCTTAGTCATTCAGGGTGAGCCACCTGCTCCGCTCCGCTCAGGCTGACTTCCATTTACGCAGAGCGCTGCAAGTCGAGGAGAAAAATCAGACAAGGAACCGGTCAACGGGGTAGCTGAATCTCAAATCAAAACCTGCCACCTCCACTGCTGTGGTATCTTACAATCGCCCAGTGTTGCATGTCAGACTACAATTGGCAACTGAAGAAGTATTTGCTTGCATTGGCTGGTATTTGCACGCCTCTACAGTGGACAAACAAAGCCAGGATATTGACACAGTACTGGCTAAGGGCCAAGGCACAAACACTGCATCTGCACAGCTCTCACCGACCCTTTTTCACTTCCTTAAGAAAGTGTGTTTGTCCATTCCGCCCTCGACTCGGCCTCAGATGTCACATGTAGCTCCGAGCTCTCCTTCATCTCCACTGAAAACTGAAGACCCTTTTCACACATGTGGTCCATCCCCGAAATGTTCAGGATGGAAATGTTTGAGTGTAGTCCATGTGTGAATAGTGAAATTCACTAGCGGCGCCTGAAAGTTAGGTTAACCCAGTAATTCACTGGAACTATGTGTCAAGAGGTTAAAGTGAGGCATCACGGTTTTGGAGCGAGAATCTGAACTCACTAAGTTTATGTTATAAAACAAAACTATCTCCGTCCAGACAAGCGTTTTAGCGCCGTTTCAGAAACAATCTAGTCCATCCTACCACGCCTGACATCAGGCATCACATGACCATTACTGGGCACGCACCATGTATGGCTGATAACCATATTTAAATTGTCCAGATGTTAACACACGTCTCTCACTTGTTTCCTCACGGTTTCGTTGTTGTCTGTTTTCACTCGTAGCTCTGCTGTTGGCTGAAGTCCCTGTTGTACTGAAGAGCATTTATGCTTTGGTTTCTTTACAGTTTCTGTGTGAACTTCACAATAGTTGTGCAGAACAAAGTAAGCGTTAATAAGAAAAGGAAAGTCGTCCGTTTTGTGTCCATCGTCCTCCTCAAAGACGCAAACCGTGACTTCAGACGTCTGCTCCGTAGGGCTGATAGCGCTCGCTAATCGCTCCAATAACAGCTGCTTCCTCCTCATGTCGGCAGTAGTAGAATTATGAAATGCTGAATTTAACTGCACAACAGCTGCTAGTAAAGACAACAAGGTCAGCAAGGCCTGTAATCCGTCATCCATGTTGAATTAACCCGGTAGTCGATCGATAATCAAGGGTCATGTGATCGGGACGTGACGAATCAGGGAAGGACACGTTGTGACTGCTAAGAACCAATCAAGTAGAGAACGCAGGCGTCTACGTTGTTTTAAAACGTACGCGGTTCGGCCTGTTCACACTACGAGGCAACCTCGGAGAACTCAAACTTACCCGGGTGTCGGTAGCGTTTCTAAACTCCTCTGAGTAGTGTGGACGTTATGCATAAATGTAGCAAAAGTTATGCGTTTTAAAACACAAAGCGTAGTAGTGTGGATGTCACCTCGGGGTTTAGGTCCCCTCAACAGTTTCTTGTTCTTCTTCCAAAGGGTTTCTTGGTGGTTACTGTGCTGCACTAGTACAGCATTCCTCTGCAGAACTAGTTTGAGTTTGTAGCACCGTGAGAGCATAACAGACAGTATAAGCAGCTTTTTATACCCATCTTGGCTTTGACTGGCCGTTAGAGGCAGGGCTCATATACGCCTGCAGACATTTGACAAGAAGACAATTCTGCTGGCACAGACTCACGTTACAAGAACCCCAGGCTGCTGTGGTTCCTCAGCCCAGTCATCCCATTAAGCAGAGACAGACGCCTCTAAAAACTAAATCACTACGTCCATATAGATGGGAGCTAATGGGCCTCTCGACATAAGCAGCATGAAGATCACACCTTTGTACCGTGGACAACAGAAACACGGGCGGGTTGGCTGACATTTCAACTCACAGGTCTGTTTGTGTGGTGTGCACCGTTTAAATGGCTCTAAAATCAGCCTGTGACTCATTAGAACAAACGGAGCGCTGCTCGGTCTGTGGGTGTGGAAAGAACTGGGCTCAAAGTGCATTCAGGAGAAAGGTATGATGGGATACGAGTGTGAGAGTAGGTCTCTAGTCAGTGCTCGTGGTGGGACCTGTGTGTGCAGACGGTGTATTATGGATGAAACCCCCCCAGTCTTTGTCAGCCCTCTCTTCCATTCAAGTCCACTTCAATAATTAATCACACACCGTCAGCAAGAGGAGGAACTGAGAACACAGGCGCTCAAGATTTATGCCATTTTCTTCCAAAATAATAAATACAGATGAATCATTTTGTAACTATCTGTATTGGAAAAGAGACATTTAAAAGAATACTAAATAAGACATTTATTTTGCCAAATTTATCAAAAGCTTCCTGCTTTCTATGTTTTACAGACAGACAGACAGACCTTTGGGTTTTGGATCATCTGAAGGTGCCAACCGGGGCTTTAGATAATTGAGACTTTTTTTCTGACATTTTATAGATGAAATTACGAACCGATTAATCAAGAAGTAATTGGCAGAATAGCCGATATTGAAAATATTGGCGAGTTGCAGCTCGACATCTGGAATGATAAGACATTTACACAAGATATCGGGACAAGACATCTTGATAAAATGATTTTCTTCAAACAAAGAATCCTGCAATTCAGTCCGTTAAGTTGCATTTTGTTTACACCCAAATGACCCGAGACAAACGACCACAAATATAAACTTTAGTCATCTATAGATTCTGTTGTGGAAGCCCAGGGTGATACGTATTACATAATCGCTTTGATTTAAAGTGCGAAAGCTTTCCATCCTCTGGACAACAGCGCTGCCTTCTCACAGCTGGGACAAAGATGTCACTCAGGGGACAAACGCAGATTAACTGCACCTCTGGGCCTCGAAGAAAAACAGGAAACTGTTTCAGCACATCTCAGATCAGCAAACACCCGCGGCTCACAGAAGAAAGCCCAGAGATCTGAGAAAGGAAAACTTGATAAATATCTGATAGAATAATCCCCCCCCTCTGAGACCACACACCTCCCACGCAACAGCAAGGTGAACCCGCTGTTGCGTGAGAAGACGCATCAAGAGCCAGTAATAGCCCGGGGGTCAGAGGTCAAACAACTGAAAACGAACCTCCCAGCAAAAGAACCCTCCTGCCTCTGCCTCAGGGATGGGAACTGAACACTTAGCGTGCCAGCAGTCAAACGGCCCATGGATGACCAATCCCAGCCCACCAATCACCACACGGGGTCAGAGGTCAAACTGCTCTGTTGGGGCCAGGCAGGTATAAGGGGCACCTGGGAATAAAGGAGGGACACATGGTGTCAAACAGCTGACTAAACACTCAGAAGAATACATTCCACTGAGAACAGTGTGGTGTCCCGAACCCCAACACCTCAGACAGGAGACGAGTTGAAAATACAATTTAAATTCCATTATTATATGACGGCAAGCTGGCTGGAAGTGGATCCTAAGACAAACTCCTGATAAAAGCAGGAAGGAGTGGTGAAGAGAGGCGTTCATTGGCCCCACAGGTCTGACAGGACGGTGGTAAAGACGGTCAGAGCTGCTTCCCTCACTGTTGTCACGCTGACAGACTTGGCAGGAGATGAGATATGGGCGGAGGAAGCTATGGGGGGGGTGTTGGCAAATGTGGCATTTTTTTGGTTTGGTGGACCACCCAGAATTTCACACACACCTTCGTTAACAAAACCCTACAAAGATCATGTGATCATCAGTTCACATCATGGCTCTTTACGTCTCTCTCCTGTTCACCAGCAGCTCTGTGCGTTGAACACAAAGCAACAAACAACAGTTAGTAGAGCTGCAGTAGAGATGATGTCCAGAAGATCAGAAGGAGAAACATCATGAAGGACTTTGATATCAACAGGTTTCTGGATATGAACAAATATCTTTGAGAGAAGCTGTTTGAAGGAATGAAAGAGGGAGGCTGAGTTCACACGGTGCAACATATTTTGATGCAAAATGGCGTTTCCCATATGTTTACGTGATAAAGGACATGTTGGGGCATCGACCCGTCAAACACAGCCGAGAACGGCGTCGATGGTGACGCTGGAAAGAATTTTGGGAAAACACGTAGCAGTTAGATGTCAAGACGTCTGTACGGAATATCCACGGCTGCATGTAAACGGGAACATTAGAGGAATATTTATAAGCCATGTGAGCACAGGTTCTTATGAATATTGTCTGTTTCGGAATAAGGAATATTTTCAGCATGTAAACGTGGTCGATAGCACTTTGGATGAGCGTGAAAAGATGTTTTCAACATGATACAGCTGCTCCAGCTGAGTCTGCTTTGGGTGCAGAGGACACGTCACTGCAAGAATGACCATCAACAGAACTCATCAAGACTTCATACACATGACGGACACAGGAACCTCTTCCATCCTTTAAAATCCACCATCACACCAACGAGCAGCAGAAAGTAACACACGTAAAATATGTGTTTAAGAAAGGTTTACTGAAGAAGGTGAACATGAGCCGGAGAGTGGGACAAGACTAGACAAGCCCAATGTTAAGAGGAGGAACACTGACCTGCAACTACTCACGGCATTCCACACACACACACACACACACACACACACACACACACACACACACACACACACACAGAGGTTAAAAGGAGACTGAGCAAAAACAAGTCAACTCCTTCCTTTACGTGTCTGGAAAGTCTTGACAAAGACGTGCACACACCCTTAATCACATGATTGGGTCTTTTGAACTTCTCCTCGGGTATTATGTAAACCAACACATGGAGGACATGTTTCCCACAGCGGACCACTCCTCCCCATGGACGTTTCCCAAAACACGGTAAGACCGGTAAGGAATGCAGACAGTGACGATAAGACCGCAGACATGTTCAAGCTGCATTTTCCTCGTACTCTTCCCCAAATGCATGATGGGATAGGCTCTGCTCCACTGTGAGCATGTTCAGGATGGGGGCTCGTTATGTTCCGCTTACAAGTTTGTGGTGTGATAGCCTCTTATTATCGACCTGCTTTCATAAGCTGATAACACAGCAGGGCTCCGGAGTGTGACCAACTATTTACATGTGCGATAAGATGACCATCGACGATAGTGTATCAATATGTCCGAGACTAGTACAGATACCTTTTTGTTGTTTTTAATGTATTTAAAGTGTGCTTAAAATTGCCTTGAATCCCTGTATGTATGTATGTATGTATATGTGTGTGTGTGTGTGTGTGTGTGTGTGTGTGTCAAACAACCTTCTCCTCTCCTGTACACGCTGGAAGTCATTGCCGCTTTCCTTCTAAGCTGAGGCCAGTGAACTGCCAGCCTGTCACATGATGTGGTCGGTCAATACATATTCACAACATGCGGCCGTATACGTGATCCCGGCTCACCGACACATGACGGATGTACCCAGAATCTACGAAGAGGTGAAGACACGTTTCAAAACATGGCTCACCCTTCTGCAGAGAGAGAGAGAGAGAGAGCAGCCCTGAGGAGTGATGGATGGACGTCTAGAGCTACCGGGTCGTACGTTACGATTACGTCACACCACATCTCTGAGGAGTGGAACTAGTTTCACGTGTTCTGCAGACACGGTCAATACAGGCAGGAACGTCGTGGACTTTCTGAAAACTGAACCTGGAGGAATGGGACATAAACGGGAAGGGGCCCAGCCATAGTACCAGACATCTTTACTTAATGCACTTTATTTATTATGATGTTTATAGCGTCTACATGTACGGTAAGAGTGGTCAGATCAGTTGGCGTCTATTTAGTGCCCGCCTCCAAATTCCTAAAAGTCAACTTGACGAAGGAGCGCTGAGCATCGTCGAAGGTTTAGCTCGCGCTCGTCACAGCTCCGTGTTTGCAGGACGCCATTTGTACACAGGCAGCAGAAATAAATTATAATACATTTAATACTTGACTTCTTTCTTTTCAGGTTTTGTATAAAGGTAATAAAGTAGTTCATAAATATGAGATATGAGTTTACAGATAATTATAATCCCTCCTCGTCATTGAGGAGGTTGATTTATGGCTATTTTTTCAGTTACACCTACAGTCTATGTTCAGATCTCTGAGTTACACTCGTTGTCTTGGTGATTCCTCACAGTTGATTTTGTCTGTACGCCCTCTGCCGTTTAGGAGAATAAAGAAGTATGAGTATGAACTCCTCCGTACAGACTCTGCAGAGTCTCATTCTACGGCACCGAGCTTTAGTCTGGAGCGTTGCACAGTCTGACACCATTCACTGAGAAGTATTATTTATAACCTGCTGCTGAGAAACTGCACTCGTCAACAAGAAGCAAACGGACTCAAAGTGTATTAGATAACAACCAGAGCTGCAGACACACGGGTAACTTCACGACATAACAAGTGTTTTGTTACCTCAGACTGAGTGGGGGGGGTGGGGTGGGGGTGCATGGGGTGGGGGTGGGGGGGTGGTCTAATAAACTCTAATCTCATTAGACCTCGAACTGGCTCCAGCCTGGATTTAGACAGCAAGGAGGGAGGAGGTACTTACAGAAATATGGGAGGAAAAAAACAACACAGCTTGTGTCTCATAAGAGGAAAGTTACAGGTGGCTCTACAATCCCTGACACGCACTTGTCCAGAAGCTGGTCACGGGTTACTTGTGGACCTCCGTGGGAAACACAGAGGAGGAAGCAGAGAAGAGTGTGAGCGTGTTGAGAGAGCCGGAATGAAACAGACCGAAGCCTCCTCTGGTGAAAAGAATTCCCAGTGGAAAGCAGTAAAAGTATGCCTTTACCAGCATGTGGGCAGCGTGTGATGGTGTAATGACGGGGTCAGCCGGTCGGCTTCAACAACATGATGTCATCAAATAGGGCCGGCGTGACTCATCGACCTCAGACTGAAGGGAGGTGCACAGGAATGTTAATGAGATACCTCAACATGAGGAACCCATAAACAACATTCTTCTACTCTGGAGAAATAAATCAACTCCAACAGAGAGACGGGACAAAAACGCACCACGACGTTGTTACCAAAATAACATTAAAATATCATTGCAATGTCTTGTGGGTAACATCAGGACAATCAATCTGCAGCAAATAGTACCAGAAAAAATTAATTAGATAATGACAAGTCACGACAGGTAGAGGGGGGGGGGGGGAAAAAAAGAATAAAAGTGTTCCGAGTG
The DNA here is from genome assembly GCF_004355925.1 of Anarrhichthys ocellatus. Lineage (NCBI taxonomy): Eukaryota > Metazoa > Chordata > Actinopteri > Perciformes > Anarhichadidae > Anarrhichthys > Anarrhichthys ocellatus. The sequence continues at coordinate 3,478,328 of NW_022280072.1, forward strand.
TAAAGATCTCATTACCAAACACAAGACAATGACCTAATTACATCCTCGAGAGCTGAGGGAAGAATATCGTCTCATTTCACACACTCACACACACACACACACACACACACACACACACACACACACACAGGCCTTATTACGTTAACGTCATGGAATATATTAGAGCTATAAATGCTTCCTAAACTGTGGCTAATGCACAACATCATTAAAAATGAACAGGAATGCTTTTATGACAAAGATGGAAGCGATTATAAAAATAACAAACAGCTCTATTTTGAGTCAACTGATAACTGAAGACATCCGCAGAAAGCTCTCTCTCTAATTCTTCACCCCAGCCCCCGACCGCTGTGACTCCTGAACCCTGACCTTTGACTCCCAGGCGGCTCCGGTGGCTCCACTCACCACCACCACGCGATCTGTTCTCAATCTGTGTGAACAAAATACTGTGTCATACGAGTCAACGAGGGCGAGAGAAGGGAGACAAAACATCCATGTAAGCGGAGCACTGCGGAGGTGAGTCACCGACCACGGCCTCTGAGGCAGAGTGTCAGACAACTGGAGACCGGGGGGGGGGGCTAACTAAACATTTGTCCCTTTTGGTCCCGACACCTTCAACCCCCAAAACCTGGTTCTAGTAAAACCTAAGGTCAAGTTATCGGTTCTCCTGTCTCCTGTCCTGTTGGTAGAATAATAAAGAAATGTGGATTATTTTCTTCAATAATTGTCTATTTTTCTCACTAAATAATCAAAGAGAACCGATAAGAGTATCGATAAGTAACCGAACCCATGACCAGTCCCGATCAGAGTACCAGTATCGATCAGAGTACCAGTCCCGATCAGAGTACCAGTCCCGATCAGACTCTGAGACGAGGGAACAGGAAGTGTAAAACGTGCTGACTCATGCCTGTGTTTAGGACTCACTCCTGAGGCGTTCTGCTGATGACAGGGAACCAGACGAGGCTGTGCAGGTGTAACGTTTTTTTAGAACATGAAAGGCAGAGATCAAAGCTGATTGCCCTGACCTGATCTCAGGCCAGAGCTCTTTGGGGACTGCCCCCCCCCCGGGTCACACCCTCAGCTCCTTCTTTTATTGCTCGTCGCCGTCTGTCCCCGGATTCCTTTTTTTTGGTGAATCTCAAAGCTTGAAGCAGCTCATCTGGTGCCGTCATCAGTGAACGTGACCTCGATCAACACAGCTTGTAAGTATCATAAACGTTTGTTTGCTGCAGAGATTAGTTTCTGTAATAATCAAAAATCCAACGGACAGAATCTCATCGTGCGACGCAAACTTCCTGGTTTACCTAAAAAAAATACATCATTCCTGCAGCTCTGGCTGGAGATGCAAGGAAAAGGAATGAATGCACCACACACACACACACACACACACACACACACACACACACACACTCTCTGAGGATCATATGCCTGCCTATACACTGAGGGATTATCATCAGCCGTCAATGTGAAAGACATAACAGAGGTGAAATAATGTGCTCGTTTCGAGTGTCCACCTCTTTATCTCACACAAACGGGTTCTTTTTCCAGAATGGAGGGAAATTCCACGACGAGCCTGAACCCTCTGAAGTGATGTTCTGAGGTAAACGAGGGGGGCCCTCCAGTAGCGACGCACAGCGAGGCCTCTGATCTCCGTAGCTGCACGGTGAAGGCGGACACATTATCGGCGCTTCGACATTCCAGTGATTCTCCATAAAGACCTCGACATCTTTTCATCTACCTCATCCTCCCTCAGGTGGAAACCAGAGGAGCTCTGAGAGGGCCCTGGAGGTTCCTCCACTTGGTTTTTAGAGCCTGGTTTTCCATTTCCAATCAACAAATACTACACACTGCTGTCAGTGAGTGGGTGTATGATAGATTGATGTGTTTTCCTGTCATGTGGGTTTATAAGACACCAAAGGTACAGCTGCAGTGCTCAAACATTTCATTCAATGAAAGAATTACCAGGTATTTCACCGCTCAGTCTTAAAACTAATTATTCAGCCTTCTCAAATAAAAGCGGCTGCAGGTAAATTCCCCTTCCTGAAGCAAAACTCAAGTCAGTCATCGTCCTCCAGCCAAAATAAATCAACATAAACGGAGGATGTTTACTAAAGAGAACATCCTGTATGTCCTCCTCGTAGAGATGAGAGTAAAACAAGAAGCGCCTCCGGAGGACCATTTAAACTGCTGCTCACTGACGGGAATGCTCCACAGCAGAACTGTGCACATCTTTGTCTTTTGTTAAAGTTCTGCTCTGTAGTTATACTTTATGAGACAATACGTCCGTCACTTTTGTTTAAACACCAAAACATCGAACATTTTGCTCCTAAATATCACAAAGTAACGTGAAGTGAGCCTTCATGTAGAGTCTACCGCTGCTTTCCTTCATGTATTCTTACTCCACAGCAAACAGTCTCACACACGCGTGTGATTTGGACTTTCATGACTAATGCACAGCAGCACTGACACACTGACTGAGTATTGACTTTCCCAGAGAGGAGGGTAAACAATAAAAAGGAAAAGAGGTTTTTGTTGGCGGTAAAGGTTCAGTAAAGGACGTTAAAGCGGCACAAACACAACCGTGACGCGTTAGCCTGCTGCTTTCATCGTGTTCCTGTTTCCACATAAACACTGAACTCTGCCCACGTTTCACTGAGCTTACAGAAGCTCACATGAAGAGGACTCTACGGTTCATGTTGTCTTATTTACATCTCTCTCTCATCTGTGTAAATGAAACACACATAGGGTCCCTGCATTTCACAATTTCCGTCTGCTCCTATAACTACGCTTTACGACTGCAGATTAAAACAGCCAGCCGGTAGTCACACCCTGCATTTCTCACGTACACTCACCAGCAGCACCACAGCAGGGATCTCAAGAGCAGCACACATATTGTGCATGTGGCATCGTCAGCAACTAAGAAAGAGCAGAGGACCTTTCTGAGGCTTTTGTTTGGAGCCTCCTTCAGAGCATGAGCGGTTCATACTCGACGCTCTGATCGACACATTATTCTCATAACAACAGAGGACGAACAGACAAAACGAAGTGTGAGGAATCAAAAAGACAACGAGTGTAACTCAGAGATATGAACATAGACTGTAGGTGTAACCAGTAAAAGCCATAAACCAACCTCCACTAGAGAGAGGAGGGATTGTAATTATCTGTAATCTTATATTGATGGACTACTTTATTGCCTTTATACAAACTCTGTAAAGAAACAAGTTAAGTATTAAATGCAATATAAACAAACTAAGTTTGAATATCCTGTAATTAATTTGATTTGTCTGATAAATATTGACTCAGATGTGGATGTTTAAGACGTCTTGTTTCTACAGCATGAGCTGACCTTCTTTGTATAATCCCCAGACATGTAAATAGGTTCTTTTTATCAGTTAACTATTAGTGACAGTCACGTGACCAAGTTAAAACGCGCCGGCTTCACCACGGTGAGTAGAAACTAAGCTTTAGGGGAAAAGCCCAGGCTGCAGCCGGCTCACAGACACACAGAATCGTTTGTTTGGCTCCACCGTTAACTGCTCTCAACCACTCGCCGTCAGCACCGCTGGGCCGCTGGTCAACTGGCTGGCTTTGGGATCACCATGATAACAGTTAATCCGCAGCAAAGATTAGAGAGAGCCAGTAATGCAACATGCTGCTTTTAATCCACACAGATTTTCTGTTTTGTTGCAGCTCGACCCAAACAATGGGTAAAACACAGACTCGTGCTCACTGATCCGTGTGCGGTCACGGTGAGTAGTATACTGACCCGCACAAGGGTGTTCTTAGCCTGAGCTCGCTGGGGCTGTGCTCCCGGGGTGCCCTGGTCTCTGGCTCCGCCGCCTTGCGCTCGGGACACGGCTCCGGACGTCCCGTTGGTGGTGCAGACCCCCGGCCCGGGACCGGCCCTCCGAGGCCTCTGCTTGATGCCGTCCAGCAGGCGCACAAGCAGGATGTTGCTGGGGAGTTCGTCCACGGCGCACTCCACCAACGTCCGGCACTCCGGGCAGCGCAGCTCTCCGCGAGAGCCCAGGATGCCTTGGAGGCACCGGCGGCAGAAGGTGTGCTGACAGGGGAGGACCTTCGCCGAGGCATCCAGGCGCTCCAGACAAACGGGGCACTCGAGCAAATCCAGCAGCACTGACTCGTCCATTCTCTTGCTGCTCCGCCACTACTTCAGCAGAAGAGGCATGAGGCTGACACGGTTTGTGTTTGGAAGCAGGACCAGAACGCTGTCACGTCACTCCCATACCTCAGCTGTGGCCATGGCGTCTGCAGCAGCTGTAAAACAGGGTCCAGAGACATGCACATTAATCAGCTGTTAGTGTGCACACAAGAAATAGGTCATAGTAAGCCTGGGGTGGGCAGACTGTGGCCCGCTGCGCTTTAAAAAACTAAAACTAGGATATGGCTGGAGCATATTTATATTAATAAGTTTGGAGTTTGCCGATGTCGCCGTCGCCGTCGCCATCTTGGATTACTGCCGTCAGCATGTTTTTTTCACAACCAGTAAACAGGAAGTGACCATATCTGGACTGAGGAGTGACGTAGAGACACCGTATATGTATCTGGTAGAGACCTGTCAATCACCGTGTAGCCCCGCCCTAAAGCATCCCCTGCTTTATGGTCTGT
>NW_022280072.1:3483353-3484281 GCF_004355925.1 Anarrhichthys ocellatus
CCCCCTGGTGGACACTAGAGAGAATGCAGCTTTAACACATAAAGCTTCACTTGACAGAACCGGAGGTTGCCACCTAGTTTAAACACTTGATGTCGACAGAATTTGGTGAAATTACCTCCGTCTTAGGCTACATCCACACTACTACATTTTTCGCTTTAAAACGCATAATTTTTGATGCGTTTACGCACAATTTCATTTCTGAAACAGCGATAAACACGATCATCTGGACGGAGATCTTTTCGTTATGGACGGCTGTATGAAAATAAAATGTAGTAGTGTGGATGTAGTTTTAACCATTTCTTCCTGTTCCGTTGGTTACATTTCATTATGAGACGAACTGATTTTTCCTAAATTTGCATCGTAACCTTTAAAGTGGGTGCTTAGGCCATGAGAGAAAACCACATATCTGGCACGTTCTACACATAACATCTTACTATTTAAAGTGGCAATGTCCTGTATTAAGAGTTTTAAAGTATTAAATACATTTTAGGAGCAGCAGATACAGAATTACTTTTTGTAATATGTTAACTGTGATGTCAAACAGTTGAGTTCATGTTCTGAGGCTCGTGTTGTTTTCTGCTCTAACACTGATTTCCTGCAGTGGAACTTGAATCCACATTATTTACTATCGTCAGCGTACGACACACACATCACATATGGCTGAAATCTGTGCTTCATTCACTGAGCACAGGAAACATCACACCTCCAGCTGACAAACCGACGCCTTCACACCACATTCAAAACTGCAGCGAAGTGATGAGCTGGCAAAAACAAAAAGCTGCCGTCATCAGTCTCGAATGAAGAGATTTAAAACCACGTTGATCCGATTAACTCGAGAGCAGATAATTACACCAAGACTGAGATCCAACACGCCTCCATCACTGTGCTCTGACATCATGTTTATAGTCCAACAATGCAGCATAATATT
>NW_022280072.1:3484291-3490713 GCF_004355925.1 Anarrhichthys ocellatus
TTTCTATTTAACACAGTTATCCCTCATTGTCTTGTTGACATCGTAGTATAAGAGTCTCCTGAATAAAGATACTACTTATATTAATATTCTCACTTCTTTCATTGTTTCTGTGCGCTTTGTAAAGGCTCAACATTGCATAACTTTGTATATTTAATCTTATATTCTGTTTTTAGGTTTACTTTGTAACATCTGCCTCTTGGTGCATTTACAGCAATGTTTTTATTAATGTGCACTGTCCCTTATCAAACAAACCAAAACACAAATCACCATCATCATCATCATCATCATCACCAGGATGAACACAGCAGTGAGAGACTGTGATTTGTCTTTGAAGAGGGGAACGTATCAAAGTCAACTCACTTTATCTGCTGCTTAATAAATAATAATTTATTAAGCCTAACCCTAACCCTAAACTTCAAATCAGCCCGTTGTATGATGTCATAAAAAGACATTTTAAAATATAAAAACTCAAATCTTGCTCGTGTGTACAGCTGTAAAATATGTCAATATTATGCAACACTTACCAGCATTAAAAACGTGTATCGATAACGCACGTGACGTTGTTTTTTAATGACAGTAGTACTCAGCTGATAGTAATGTTTTATAATATCGCGAGATATTAAAAACTAGCACATTAAAGAAACTTCGCTACTTTTCGTGTCGTCGTATTTTTAAGTAACAAAAAATGGAAGTTTTGTTGTTACAGCGTTCACACTTTAAATAAATGTTTCTTTAACTTCTGAGAGAAGAAGTACATGATTAAAGTGTGAAAGAAGAACTCTCACCTCTTCTTCACCAACACGACTCCTCCTCTTGTTGCCTTTTCTCTCTCGCGCAGAAGCTACACTGCAGCCACTTCTCTGTGTTCACAGCAGAAACACGAGCGACGCGCTCTCTCAGAAGGTGTACATTGTACTACGTTGTAGTATAAATGTACTTCTGTCAGATACTCGAGTAAAAGCAAACACAAAGAAGAGACAACGGAACTCCGACCGCACCGAGCAGCAGCGCCATGCTGGCTGTTAGTCCGCTAACGTTACTTCTTCTTCTGGTCTGCTGGAGACGAGCAGGGAGGGGGGGGCGGGGGGCCTTCACGTGCTGTCCGGAAATGAGACAACTGTGAGCCACCTGATGGATGTAACGTTTGTAAATACAAAGTTATTTACAATGTCAGTAATTTATTCTGTAAGTGGTTCAATTTAAAAAGTTTGACGAAGACACACTGAATCTCTTAATATGATTGAATTAGTTTACTTATTTATGTTACTGTTATTTTTATTATTATAATGATAATAATAAGTATTATTATTATTTGTATTATTATTATTATGTAGTTATTGAACTCACTTATCATAATTATTATTATTAAAGTTTACTTAATTTAAGTGTGACGGATTTATAAAACATCTAAAGACACACTGAATCCCTACTTTTGTGTACTTTAGTGTATTTATGTTTTTACTTTATTATTGTTATGAGTAATATTTAGTAGTTATTGAACTCACTTAATAAAATTATCAATACCCTTTATTTACCTATTTATTAATTTTCCTCCGCCTTCTCCTCGGACGTACCTGCACATTCCTCTGATCACAATTATTAATGTATGAATATATGAGACACTTTCATACATGCACACAAATTCGCTCTCAAACTAAAAAGATCTGTAGCCTGTCATGTTCAGGTCATAACGTCTAACTTGTCTTCTTTTTGTATTATGTCACACTCACAAACACTAAAACACTGCGTGAGGCTGACTTTACACGGTGAAACTTGTTGCATGAAAGTTAATTTCATATAATAAACAACTTCACTAAAAGAGTCAAGTGTCATTCGAACTACATTTAAATGTTTGCATCTTATTTTGCATAATTTTCTCGCTGGATAATATAAATGCTGACCTTTTGTATCACTTTTTACTACTTTCTTTTCATAAAGGAAGAGCTCTCTCGGTGCATTATTCTTATTGATAAGCTGGAGGAAACAACCATTCCTGCTCATGAAAACTAACAGCTTCTACAACAATAAATAATCACTAATATTTCATTATTCATCTTAGAGTAGTCTGAAGCCAAATCCTAGAGGAATTCTACAGTAGTAGTCCTGAGTAGTGTAATTTCCGAGGCGCACCAGAAGGCATCTTCAGGGGTTGTCAAACGGGCGTCTGTAACGATGTCAAAAAAAAAGAAAAAGCATATTTCTCTCACGCGGAGTGGAAAATACCGTTCATGTCGTTATTCACCCTCACGGAGACGTTGTGTTATGAACTGAACGCTTATTATTGGTTCTGTAGTAGAAACATGAAACTTAATTTGTCTCATAAAATATGGATGTTTTCTTATTGTTGCATTTCAGATCAGAAGCCGGTTTGACGTCAAGTAGATTTCTTTGTATCGGTGCAAAGAAAGAACTAATTAAAAAGAAAAGAAAATGAAGAAGCATAAATATAGAATAAAAAAAAATGACAATAAAAATATCTATTTCTGCATATTTTTGTTTATTTCTGGTTCTTTAACCCTCAGAAGAACACCCGGCCGGTATACGTCACAACAGAACGTTGCTCCACGCGCAACAGGAGCAGAGACATCTGGAAGTCACGCGCAACAGGAGCAGAGACATCTGGAAGTCACGAGCAGCAGGATCAGAGACATTTGGTGGTCACATCGTTTTATTCTACGTCACAGATTTAGGATGTTGATGCTCTGGTTTCAGTCCTGCTCATCAACATGTCATCTTATTGTGGAAGCTTTAAAAAATGTGAAAAAAATGATGAAAATTCAACTGTCCGTGTTACGTTTAGTGTAATATTTGCATTACAATGTTATTGTCTCTTTGTAGTCTTTTTGTGTTCATTTGTTGTGTTTCTTTGTGGCCATTTCATGATCATTTTGTGTATTTTTAATCATTTTGTATCTTTTGTGGTTGTTCTGTCTCCTTGTAGTCTTTTTGTGTCTCTATGTCATCATTTTGTGTCTCATTTCTCGTATCTTTGTATCGCTTTGTGTTTTTTGGTGTTCTATGGTGTTTCATTGTAGTGTTTTGGTGTCTTTTCTGGCTGTTTTCTGTCTCCTTATGGTCATTTTGTGTCTCTTTCTACTCATTTATATAATATAAGCTGCAGTGCTGCTTCTGATACTCTCCTGTATCTCTTCTTGAAGCGAGAGCAGACTGCTGGATCCATTATTGGCCATTACAAAGACAGACAGCAGTGAGAAGGAGAGCACTTTTCTAAAGGCGATGTGCTTTTATTACAAAACAACAAAAATAATGCATTTGAAACAGACCTTTGACTTCTTATAACCTGCAAAGCAAAAGCACAAAACCACTTGAGGGAGATGAGAGCGAGAGCGACGCAGCCAACAGACAATGAACACGATTTATCTGTGTCTCATTGGGCGGACGCTGCATATCGAGCGAGAGATGAAGGAGAGGAAGAAAGAGAGAGAGAGAGCAATAAAGCAGGAGATTTATGAGGAGGTGGCTCTCCTCTGTCACACGGGAGCCCCCAGGTCCTCCTCCTCTGACACAATGCCCCCCCCCCCCATCCTTTTTTCTGCTTGACCCTCATGTGTTACCCCCTCCCCGGTGTGATGGAGGTGACAGCTGTGTTACTGCCTATAAATGGAGGACGAGGAGAGCAGGAGAGGACATGACAAGACATACGTCCCAATTTCAGGGAATGGACGAACCTTGACAGAAATATTGCCTCACTTGTACGGTCTATTACTGTAAACACGGGCGGATTATAGGACAAAAGATATACAAAAGACCTCAGCATGTCTCCTACACAGGAGACACACAGAATTAAGAGGTGTTTAGTCCACCTTTTGTTGTCCTTTTATGTCTCTTGGTTGTCATTTTGTGTCTTTTTTTGGTCCATTTATGTTTCTTTATAGTCATTTTGTGTTGCTTTGTTGTTTTGTGTCTTTTTTCCCATTTCTGTCTCTTTGTAGTAATATTATATCTCTTTGTTGTCTTTTTGTGTCATTTTGTAGTCTATTTTTATGTCCTTCTTGGACACTTTGTCTCTTTGTTGTCATTTTGGTTGTTTTGTGATCATTTTGAGTCTCTTCGTGGTTAGTACTCGTCTCCTTGAGTGACATTTTGTAGGTGAAGGCGAGGCGGCCCTCACACTTTGGGCCCTCACACAAACCAACATAATTTCCTTTTTAAAGCGATGCCTCTCAGGCTTTATGTGCTGCTGAGGTCAGGATTTGTTTTACTTTGATCCGGCTCTCAAACGTACGGACTCCGCCGGAGGCGACCTGTTCTCAAATGAGATGCGGCACCAAAGCTGAATGTCAATGGATGTTAACGGTTCGGTGAACAGACTTCTCTGATTTTTTACCCCTCTGGGAGCCCAGATCAAGCCGACCTCAGGGCCTCATGGAAAAAATCGAACCAAGAATGTAATTCATTTATTCCAGAGTATAATGTCAACCAGAGAGCGCGTGAGACTGTTTCCCATACGTCACACTCTTGTTTTTCCTCATCGTCTAACTTTAGTTCAGTGATCTAACAGAGATGATGTAGAAGCAACTGAAGCCTTGAGTTAAACAGATGAACTGTGATTGGTTGAGAACGCACTTCATAATTTATTTTGAATTCAGTGTGTTTTTATTCATATTGTTATGAATTCTATGTATTTTATTTCTTATTTTTTCATTTTTTATGAAAGCGTGTCTTATTTTCCATCTTATTTGACCTTTTTATGTTTATTATTATACCTTTATCATTATCATTCCTGGTATGACAGGTGCTACATTTATTATTATTACGAAGCTTACCACTATTAATGTATTAATTGTGTTTAACTAGTAAACTGTCCGTTGGTTGATCTATTTTAGTAAAATCCAAAACAAATCTCTCAGTCTGACCATTTAAATGAATAAAGTTTACATTCGTATGAAACCGCCATTTGGACGCCAACGATACTCGTGTCTCCTGGAGCTGCACTGAACTAAAGCCTTTCTGGAACAATATAAATGCAAATATCAAAGACATTATGGGATGTGCCGATAGTGCTGTGCTGCACATATAGGAACAAAGAAGAGATGGATATCTGGGAAATATAATTCTGCTTACAGTCGGCAATAAAAGTTACAAGAAGACAGTCGTACAAAGCTGAGCCTCCGGGGAGAGAACAATGGTTTGATATCTATTCAATAGATTCTATTCAATGGAAAAGCTGACAGGCAGACTAAATATTAAAGACGATATTTTTGGATCATTTACATGAAACATGAAGCCAACAAGTAACTGAACTGTGGATGAAGTGTTTTTGTTGTTTTTAATGTTGCATTGATGCTCATGATGAAGATCTTTGCATGAAGAGAACCAACAGTGGAGCTAAAACCCGACTCCAAACTGAGCCAATGATGTCATTCCTCATACTTGCTATTTTGTCAGAGCCCCCCCATGCTCTTATTTTGGTGGGACAGTTACCTTAATGCAAATCACGACTAACCGCTCATGCATAATAGAAGGCGCATAAAACAGAACGAGCAAACCTGGAACAACAAACGAACAGGATGCCACCGAGCAGCATGAATATTGGATGAAACAGCTGGAAGTGTTTCTCCTCTCAGGCCTCAATGGAGTGAGAGGGGAGCGCCTCCAGCACAGATTTATGATGTAATCTAATACACAATAACCATGTTTTATCAGCTGAAATCTAATGTGGAACTGATTTGCATATTTAATACGACACACAACCTCAGCATAAAAATACATGCCGGGCGTTTACATTTAAATTTATTGACATTTTAGCTAAGTTTCTTCATGCGCTGGTCAATTTAGAGATGTTGTTCTGTTTTTCCTCCATAACTCGTCTTCTTTCAGACTAGAGGAAGTAAAACATTGATTTTACTACTTTGTCTGTAGATTTCTCCTAAATTCACCAAAAGTTAGATAATGTCTCATTTGCATATTTAAACATAACATTTCACAAAACTTACAAATACAAAAAGATATTGTTTTAATGCTAGCGCGAGCATGGAGGAAACCATTTATTTATTTTATTTTATTTGTTGTGGCTCAAGGTGGGGCGGCGCAAATGTCTCGCTCTAGACTTTCATAGAACAGAAAAAAAACAATTATAAATTCTTAATTTCCTGCAGCTTTAAAGCTCTGTTCTTTAACGTGTTTGTCGGGGGGGAAACACGCCCTCTTCTCCCGTCACACGGGATTGTGACTACCAATAAATCCTGCCAGTTGACAGAAAGGTTGGTGGTGTGTTCAAGGGCTGTGGATGAAAATAGTCTCGTGTACTCACCAGTGGACGCACAGCGGGAAACAGCAGAAAGGGTTTTCTTTCAAACCTTCACATTTTCAATCTTAGACGCTCAAGAAATTATTTTCATGATGTAAGAAAGCTAAAAGCACGGATACGTCTACACTGTAAGGTCACACCCTACAGACTG
>NW_022280072.1:3490723-3504716 GCF_004355925.1 Anarrhichthys ocellatus
CCTTTGAGATGTATAATAAGTATAATATTTACCTTTGAGATGTATAAGTATAATAAGTACCTTTGAGATGCAGTAAAAGGTAGAGAGAGGTAGGAAAAATAAAAGTCCTCAGGTTCTTAAAAAAGTGTTTATTTCATATAAAGATTTACAATATTTAATTTATAATCAAATACGAATTATTACTGTTATTATGTGACCTCACAGTCCTGCTACATTACCAATCTATTGTTTAAGAAACGTGGAAATGTGTTGGATCATAGTGAACTTGTGTTGGTGAAAAGAGTCGTAAGAAAGAGGAAGAGGCGGTTCAGCTGATTCTGAGTAAGTCCTGCTGACCTGCTTTATGGGTTCTGAAGCTGTGGTCGAGAAGAGAGCACCTGAGAGGACCAGATCTTTGCCCCGCCAAAATAAAATGCCACCGTGGCTTCTGACTGAACCAACAACGAACTGAAACACAACACATTATTTATGCCATTAATCAACAAACACGTGTTTTCCTTCATTTACAGGTTTTCATGAACATTTGACAGGACTTTTGAAGTTTACTTTGGTTAATATGAACGTGTGTTTTTTATAATGCACTTCTGAATGAACACTGGTTAGAAAATAATGTTCGGTGCTGATAGTCAAAAAAGTATGAAACACAGCCTGGAGTGTACTCGTTACTCATCATGCGAGTGTGCCTGAAACACTGTGAGATGGGCGGCTGAACACTTCATGCATAGATCCTGATGATGATGATGATGATGATGATGATGATGAGCGTCAGTGAAGACTTCTCAGAGTCAGCAGATCGTCACGGCTGCCAGCACGAAACATTACTCATCATTATCTGGAGAGAGAGACAGAGACACAGAGAGAGAGCAAGAGAGAGAGAGAGAGACACACAGGGAGAGAGAGACAGAGACAGAGAGAGAGACACAGGGAGACAGAGAGAGACAGCGACACAGACAGAGAGAGAGAGAGAGACAGCGACACAGAGAGAGAGAGAGAGAGAGAGACAGAGACACAGAGAGAGAGACAGAGAGAGAGAGAGACAGAGAGAGAGAGAGACACAGAGAGACAGAGAGAGAGACAGAGAGACAGAGAGAGAGAGAGAGAGAGAGAGAGACACAGAGAGACAGAGAGAGATGATTAATATGAGAGGCAGAGGTCATTGGTTAGATCTCATCTCTTAATAAGAAGTGACAGAAGAGAAGCAGATTCATGGTTCCCAGATGATGCGTCCTCATGACTTTTGGTGATCCTGTTTAAATGGGAACAAACAGATCTTTCCTCCAGACTTCTGTTTGTTCCTCGTGTGGAACGAGAAGGAAACGTAGATCAACAGCATTTTAACCCAAACGACGATCTTTTACTGAACCTAAGTAAGAAGATTTTTTGCTGAGACCTAACTTAGTATTTCACAATATCTTCTTAATCCTAAGTAAGTACTTTTGTCGTCTAAACCTAACTAAGTTGTTTCCTGTGAAGACGGAAGTTTATTATGAAAAAGACTGTGAATGTAACGAGCTGAACCGGACACGCGTTTCTGGACTTTCGTAGGAAAATGCACAAAAAGCAAAAAGTAACTTTTCGTAACATAAACAAACTGTTGTATGTGAAAACTAGTACTACACACCTGTAGTTAGACATTGTTGTTCACCATATTTTTTCCCTGATAATGCTATATGATACATTATGAACAGATCTGTGTGGAAATCGGCCGGAGGGGAGCTAGTTATCGTTAGCTGTTAGCATCCAGCTAGTTAACGTTAGCTGTTAGCATCCAGCTAGTTATCGTTAGCTGTTATCATCCAGCTAGTTATCGTTAGCTGTTAGCATCCAGCTAGTTATCGTTAGCTGTTATCATCCTGCTAGTTATCGTTAGCTGTTGTCATCCTGTTAGTTATCGTTAGCTGTTATCATCCTGCTAGTTAACGTTAGCTGTTATTATCCAGCTAGTTAACGTTAGCAGCCGGTGAGCAGCACAGTCCTGTTATGCTAAATAACGGAGCTAACAGCTAACGTTAGCGGAGGTTGCATTGAGCTACATTATGATGCGTTCGAGCTCTATTCAGTAAAAACGAGTATTGGGCTACATTAATTCTAACATTATTATGATGTGGTCAAATGTCATCTTGTAAAATTAATTTTTTTTCGAGAATCTGGAATAAATCCAGTTGTTTTTCACAGCAAAATAAAATAATTAGAGATGAATTATGAGCTCTAAGCAGCTTATTAATAATTAAATAAAAATACAATTACTTTAGTCCTAATCCTAAATTGTTTTTTTTTTTTAAATGCAAACAACCACTTTAAATGACAACAACAAAGTCAAAGGTTTGTTTGTTGTCATTGTACTACACAGGGATTTATGAAAAATTACACAAACAAATGTAGAATATTTGACCTTTTACGCCGACTTCGGTACGGTTGACTTTATTGTCCAGGACGGTGGTGAAAAATGTTCATGTATATGTTTATATTTATTTGTTTTTGATGCACGTCGGATCGGTGCTCGGTATTGGTCGATAGTTCAGGCATCAGAACATCTGTTTGTGTCTGTAGCCGATAGATTACACTGCATCACCGCAGTAAATGGGTTAATTCACTGTTAGATGACTCAGGAATATGAACCAGTGTTACTGCTGCACGGATGGTAGCCTGCAGATCCATCTCTCACAGATCTGGAGATAAATCCTCAGGGAACAGATCCGACATTCATCAGGCATCCTCTACTAAAAATAGAAAACAAAAGAATCGTCGAATAGAGATGTTCAGTGAGAGAATGTATCTGAAGACGGCTCCTCATCCTGAGGGAGAGCTGTCAAACTCAAAGAACACCCGCCCCACCCCCGTCTCTGTCAACCGAGTTGGCAGGAAGAAGAAGACACACAGTGTTTCTTAGCTACACAACTCGCTCGGAAAGAGGAGATGAGAATAAACGCTCAGTGTACTCTGACACCACAGACGACGTTTTCAACTTGTGTGTCGACACAAATGATGAAAAGATAAAAAACGTGACTAACCTTCTTGGTACGCGCCGTCTGCCATCACCAGATGGAGGATGTTGGGATACAGATGCTGGTGCTCAGTTCCCAAAATGTTCAAGACCAAACTGGAGCCCAGGTCAATGTTCTCGTCTTCGTCTTCATGTATAGCCTTAAAATAGCAACAAAACCCACGCCTGTTTGTAAAATCTTATGTTGAGAACATTCAGAGGGATCAGAAACACTTTCATACCTTAATCTTATTGTAGGCCTCGATGAACTTCTCGAAGCCCATCTGCTGCTCCAGGTTGAAGCGAAGTTCCTCCAGGCGGCTGAAGATGCTGTCGTGGTGCGCGGCCTCTCCGCCCTGCTCCTCTCCACTGCCGTCTGTGGAGCAGTAACAGTTATCACACCGTGAGACACGCTCACTCTGAAGGAGCTTCGTTTGCAAAAAAGAAATAACATTTTTATCACACGGTCACTTATTAAAAAGGCGTGAATCCATAGTCAGTAGATGTTTCAACACGGGAGCAAAGGGATGTTCTGCTGTGCACGTATTTTAGACTCCTAAAAGTACATTACTTTGCTCCCGTGCTGGTTCTCCTGTCTGTTTCTATGAACTCATCTACTGTAGTAGAACCTTGACTGTGGAGGAGAACCTCATACACACACACACACACACACACTACAGAACATCACTACTGTCTATTTAATTAAAGAAGATTTGTTTTACAGGCTGATGTAGTTTGTGACCTTTTTCCACGAAATTCTGTAGCAAGATGAGTAAAAGAGTTTGTCAGCAAAAAGAGTAAATTAACGTTTGTCCTTACAATAAAATACTAACTTAATTAAAACAGTTTAATATGCTTTTATTTTGACAAACTCCTCGTACCTGACTGCCACTCCTCGTTGAGCTGGCTGTTGTTACTGTGGTTCCCGACTCCCACACCGTTGTTCAGCAGCTCCCCTGCTTCCTCCTCACCAGGACTCCCGTTAGAGCATTCCTCATCCTCGTCCTCCTCATCCTCCTCTTCCTCATCTTCATCATCATCTACAGCCATCTGACTGTTGTCCTGGTCGATCTCAGCAGCTATCCCGTTGAAAAGTACCCGTTCTTCTTCTTCTTCTTCTTCCCCCTCCGGAGGGTTCCCGTTAAAGTCTCCAGCTCCGACCTCCTCCTGCAGCAGCCTCTCCATGGAGGCCCGGATGTCCCGCAGGTCTTCATCGTCATACGCACTGGGGAACAGGGACAGATTGTTATCAAACACAGTGTGCCATCAACAAGCCACGGAAAACTGATTGACAGACTCGGAGTGAGTCACGATAACAGCAGTTCATAACCGTCTTACTCTTCGGTCTCCGACTGGTCGTCGTCTTTAGCTGCGTCCTCCAGGTCCTCGATCTCCAGGTTGGTGTCGGGGGCGACGTGAGCGTCGCTCATCACCGCGGAGTCCTGCTGAGAGCTGAAGAGGCGGCTGAGGTCGGGCAGCGAGCAGGTCCGCAGCATCTGAGGACACAAACGGAGCCACGGGTTCAATACTTTGATGGGGCTCAGACAGGAAGTCGTGATTTTACGGAGATAGATTTGACTTGAACAGATCGACTGGAATTATTTCCTCGTCCGACATTTATGTGAAATTGTAGCATTAAGTCATGGCCTGAAATGTGTTCTGTGAGGTTCATCCCTGAGTGCAGGCGGATTTATTGTGCTAAATTTGAAGAAATTCAAAGTTGGCGAGAATCGGTCGGACGGACAACGTGAAAAACACAACGCCTCCGTCTCTTTATATTTACAGATGAAACATTTACACACTTTGCAAAATCAATATAAATGTATTCCACTGAACCTCCAAATGATTGAATTAGTTGCTATAAAGAAGTAAATGATACGGTTATATCTTTATGGTATCCACCCCTGAAGAAGCACAGCGGGTTATTATTCTGTGCAGCTCTTTGTGTGAGTGTGAAGTGTGCTGGGCTCTGCAGGTCCCAGATGTCCCTGATGAAGGTTGTGACAGATATAGGTTGATGGATGCTCTCTCCGTCCTAACAGACCCGCTGCAGGTTCACACCGTGTGATTAATGGCTCAGCGTCTGTTCCAGAGCCCCTCATGAATAAAGGAAGCTGAACTCCTTCCTAAAAATACTCCACAAGTCCCGACAGCACATCAACAACGATGTCCTCAACCATGGACCCCATACTGTCAAGTGACCCCTTCAGACCTTTCCTCATAAAGCGTCGTCAGTTCCAGTGTGTTGTTTTAAAGAGCTCAGCCGATCACCTTGGGGTTGTTGGCGTCAAACATGCCCGTGGAGAGGCTGATGAGGAGGGCGTCGTGGTGCTTGGAGCGCAGCGGGGAGACGGAGCGCGAGCGGGAGGCCAGAGAGGAGGAGGAGTCGTCCAGGGAGGACTGGGCCGAGAGGAGCGCCAGGGCGGCGGTGCGTCGGTGGGCCGGGGAGCACAGCTTCATGAACAGGGGCTCCTCGCTCTGTGCTGGACCTGAACGGGGGGTTAATTAAGGTTATAGAATCAGGCTGAAAACAGAAAAGTGTCTTTGACTCACTCAATATTAAAAACTCACCAGAAGATTCAGCTGGTCTCTCTGCACTCCTCTCCACCTCTTTAGTGCCAGCTGGTGTTATTGTGCCCTCTGGTGGCCTGGAAGAATAATACACGTTAACAGGAATAATGTTTTTAAATGTGTTAAAGACATTGTTCACTCCAACAATAGAAAATAAAGAAATCTACAATTTATGCTTCTGTTGGAGCTTCATCACATACTGTGGTGGGTAAATAATGATTGAATCTTAATTGTTGTGTGAACGAGCACATTTCTTTCTTAATATAAACAATAATAATAATAAGAGGAGGAACAGTCACATCGGCTGCCGGGCTTCCTGCTGCCAGGCCTGCTGCACAGCAGCTGGAGGATGTGAGGCCGGTTTAGGGGTCTCCTCCAAAACCACCGACTCCAGGTCTGCTGGATCTGCACAGATTCAGACCAGATAGGGTAGAAATATACTATAATATTATATATATATATATAATAAGTTCAGTTCATTTAAAGAGGACAATACATGTTGATCAAAGTGCTGTAAAGTGGTAAAAGAACAATTCAATGTATAGACGCTTATAACGTAGGTTACTGTGAGCAACCGAGGACGCATTCGGCTGAAAGTCACCAGTTAACACGGTCACTCGTTTAACTGAAACATAATCGATATAAAGCATATTAACAATATAAAAACATTGATCCAACCAGAAAGAATAAATGTGGGTTTTGAGCTGATGTGAGAGAAAGTGAGACTGTTCCAAAGTTTAGGTGCCGTGACTTTAAGTCACATCTGCATCTGTGTATTTGTACACATTTAGAAATGAGGAGCAGAGACGTTGAACGTCACACTGACCCTGAATGTCGGTGAAGTTTGTTGGCAGTGCTGCTCTCCGTGCTGCAGCGTCGGTGGTGTGAGGAGCGCTCTCCTTCTGGACCTCCGGGCCCTGGACCACAGCGGGCGGCGCCGGTTTAGTGGATGACTCGTCTTTAGGCGCCGTCACGACCTCGCCTGCTGCTGTGTGGTCGGGCTTATCTGAGGAGAACATGACATCATATCACAGACGACGTCACTTCATCTCCTTCAACCCTGGCTTCTCTCTGACACAAATGAGAACGACTGAATGAAGACTAACCGGGGCTGGAACTCTGGTCCTCGCAGAGGGTGACGTCCTCCAGCTGCTGGGTGAGAGGCTGAAGCTCCGCCTCCCAGAGTACTCTCAGCACATGAGAGTCCGGACTCGCCCCCCACACCTTCCGAGGAGCTTCTTCCTGCAGCGCCGCCATCTGTATCACTTCCCCCGATGTTTGCTCTGAGACATCGCACAGAAACAGAGACTTTCTTTCACGTGCACTCTGCAGGTTGTTGTGATTTCTCTGCGTTCTCACTCAGGTGAAAGGTCACTCACCGATGGTCCTGATGCACGTGTCCTCTAGAGTCTGTCGGGCTACAGAGAGGACGAGAGGAACTCCCGCCTCCCACTTCTTCCTGTCTCCAGCAGAAGACGGTGTATCATCTGGAGACACTGAGGTGGCTGGTGAGACAATGAGAACGAGAAAGAAAAGTTCTTACAAAACCTTAAAATAGAAGCAGCAATGTAGATGCATCATGGTGATCATGACATTTTCCTTGTGGTATTATTAATATTACTTAGTGCTAACTATATAAAGGCAAGCTACATCATTTGGAAAGTGTCTCTTTTCTAAATCAATAACCACTTCAAAAGAACCAGCAAGTACACTCGGTCAGCGTAAAGCACACAAACAATTGAATAATCTTGTAAATTTGACTTTTGGTAAAAGGGTAACAACAGTGTTTTTAACCCGTTTAGCAGCTGCAGCGTTCTCCTTCAATACAGGACCGATGTTAGAAACGGCTGTCTCCATTAGTTACTTAAAAACATGTGAAAACAGGGCTCAGGTTAACAAATACCTAAGTTCCCCTTTAACCCACGGGCCGGAGCGCTGGCTCGACTTACTGCTTGAGGTGCACGTTTCCTCTAAGGTGAGCTGAGCCACAGGAAGCACCGGCAGTTCTGCTGCTTCCCACTTCTTCCGGTCTCCGTTGGAAGGGGGACGTGTCTCAGAGTCAGACTGGTTCTGTTGGGGGGCCGGACCAGGAAGGGACTCCTCCGCATCTTCTACCGGGTTCTGGGCTTTGAGGTTCTGGTTGAGTCGGCGCAGGATCTGCTTTTTCTCACTCTGTTACACGAAAGGCATAAAGTATAATTATCTTTCTAAAGATCAACTATTTAAAGCACACCGTTACTGTAATAAATGATTATTGACCCGTCACACACTCACCTGGATGACTGTGGCAGACTCTGGCTCAGACGACTTTTCTTTGAGCGGAGTAGTCTGTCAAACACAAAATGATAACTGATAGAACTGATATAACTAAGAAGTACATCAAATAAAACAATACCATAACATAGGACAGCGGTTCCCAACCTCTTCTCCTTGAAGCCCCCCTAACTGTATCTCATCAAAGCTTTATCTCACACTGTGCACAAACACCAGGTCTAAAGAGCATATAGACAAATAAAATGTATATTTTTAATACTTGTATAAACTGGTATAAATGATCCAGTAAGTGTTTCGTTATGATTTACGTTCTACATGTGCAGAAATCTAATTTTGACCTCCTCCAGCAGAGAATTCCCAGACCGCGGGTTGGGAACCAGTGGCGTCGGGTGTGACAGACTTAGTGAATGTATACTGACTGCTCCGACATTCTTCAGGGCGGCGGTCATGGATATGGCTGGAGCTTTGGCAGCTGGGTCTGGCTGAGAGGGACTCGGCTGTGGAGGAGGACCGTCAGAGGTAGATGATGCTGCTGATGCTACGTTTCCTGCTGCCGCGATGCCAGCCTTCATCCCCCGAGCGGCAAGCTTCCACAACACACAATACCCAAGATTAGTCTCCACTCATGCACCGGTCAGGACAGGTAATGGTAGGAAAGAAGGATCAGCGCTTACATGGTCCTCCCAAGCTCTCTTTTCCCTCTCATGAGCCTCTCTCCTCTTCTTCTCTAGTTGTTCCTTCAGTACGGCAGCGCGGGCGTTAGCTTGGGCCTGGTGACAAGAAGCATGAGGCAATGACCAAACATTTGATCATTTGCTGAACTTTAGAAAGGTCAGCAAAGGAGAGCAGCTAGCGTCTCAGTTGTCTCATTAAGTGTCCTCACACTTTGTGTGAAGTTAGAGCCTTTGAACACCGAGGTGTTTAATTTTCTGGTTGTCAGGTTATTGTAGAATTGATTATCGGATGAGTTACATCTCTGACTTTCTAATCGTCATTAAAGCAACCAAGAGAACAAGTCACAGGCTGAAGTATTCTGGAAGGGAGCTGATGGTCTTCCAGGTTTAGGCTGATTGACATCTAATGTGCGAAACATGGGGGGGAGGGGGGGTCTTTTAAAAGCTTAATTATGCCCAGCAGTTGTCAATTATTCAAACATTTATTCTCAAATATGAACAGTGAGTGCGAGAGGCGAGCTCGTATGGTGTGACCGCCCCGAGAAGGGAGAGTCGGGACAAGAGGTAGGCCGGTCCAGCTTGGACCTGCTCCACTACCCAGCCTGCTTCATAGGATGACAGAGGACTCGGACTGTTCCGGCACTGGGAGATCAGAGACTGATGTGCCCACATCCTGCACAGACCTGCCTCCATCGTGGCATCCTGGATCGGTTTGTGCACTCGAGGGCAGGACTCCGGTGGGACGAGGGGAGGCGGGTGATACTTGGTGCTCAAACATAGTCTACGTTTATCTGTTGTAGAATTTTTTATGTTAAGAGGCCGACCGTATTATCTGCCCAAAGAATTCCCCTGTTTCAGTTGCTGCTGTTTCCATTCATCCTGATGCAAAAACGCTCTACAGGAATGTTGTTTTGTTGTCTGCTTTTCTTGTGTAGCTTTAAGGAACTACTCATAGTTGTGTCACTGGTTTGTTTTTCTTGTGATCATCTGAATGTTGCATGTTGTGAAACGAATCATTCTGCAGGCAGACTCACTTTTAAAGCCTCAATCTTCTTCCTCCTGTGCTCGGCTTCCTCGCTGGACTCCTGGCTGTCAGAACCATCGCTGTCATACTGAGAATAAAAACACACCAGCAGCAGCCGGGGAGACGAAGTGTCAGAGCGTAAAAGAGGAAAACACTCATTACAAGTGTGCTCTCAGAGCGAGAGAGCGGAGGACTGCACCTTCTCTCCTCTGAGCCGGGCTTTGATCTGCTGACGCT
This sequence comes from Anarrhichthys ocellatus, assembly GCF_004355925.1. NCBI lineage: Eukaryota > Metazoa > Chordata > Actinopteri > Perciformes > Anarhichadidae > Anarrhichthys > Anarrhichthys ocellatus. Next base: position 3,500,487 of record NW_022280072.1, read on the forward strand.
CATTGAAGTTCTGCAAGCGGATCTGCCTCAGCCGTGACAAGTACTCCTGAGAACAAATACACAGGTGTTACACACTGCAAGCTAGACACACAGAGATGAAGAACAACATGGTCACAATCACACAGGGAGCACTGTACATGAACACATCAGCCAGAATAATAAGCAACACAACATTTACAGTTAACAATAAAGATGCAAATGTTTATGTTCTCCATTCAAAGCAAAAAACAGCTGCAATAAACAACTCAAACCGAGGTGGGAGTGGGTCATAGAAATGGGACACAACGAACAAAAACAATGGTATTTATTGTTGTGAGCAGCCATTATTGGAGAGGCAAAATAAAGACAGTGGAACACCACACCGTGGTTGTGCAAAACAGGCGAGCATGAGTTTGAGCTGCCAGGTTGAATTATGGGTCGGGGGGAGTTTTGTGAGACGCTTATGAAGGACGACGAGCCAAAGCCAGACGTGCTGTGAGTGAGGGGGACTGTGGGGCTCCTACCTCCTCCTCTTTGTTGGCTCTGGGTCTCCTGCACCGGATCGAACCGGCCCAGCTTCCATAGGTCGCTGCCAGGTTTTGCCGAGCGCCCTGTTTACCGTTCCACATTTTTATAAAAGGACCGTAACATCTGACTGGCACAACAGTCACGAGCTCGGGCCAGGAGGGAACGTTTAATCAAATCACTACATGTAAATTATAAAAGGGTGATTCATAATAATAAAGTCACCCAACTCTGCAGCTCTACATGGTGTTTTATCTGTATACTCCTCACATCAACCTGCAGCAGATGGAAGCGGGTTTCCACCAATAAATCTTAATAAATAAATATTATCAGCTGGTGAAGAAAGTTAGAAAAAACTAGAGCAGTAAATACTGGACTGATGTCCATCAAGTGGCCAGAAACACAACTTCAGTGGTTCTGTTGATGATTATGTTTGTCTGCTGTATGTCAGAAACATTTCAGCGAGTTTCTAAAATCATACGACAATTATTTGTCACTTGCAATTGTCACTAAAAACGTTTTTAAAAGCAGTTTCCTTTATTAAAAGTGCAAAACATTTATTCTCTGATATGAAGAGTGAGTATGAGCAACGACTTTCCACCGTAAATGACATCCAGCCAGAGTCTCCAGGTCTGTCTGTGGACCTAAACCGACAATCTTTGGACAAAATTGTGGGAAGACACGGGAACCCCCCCGATTATTTTGCACACTGCCACCAACAACAAGTGCAAAAGGCGAGAACGTTGTCAGGGAAGTCTGTCTGTCGGCTTCCTCTCGGCTCATTCTGCCCCCTAGTGGCTGAAAATCTATTAATGCAGAACAACGTCAAGTCATTTTGGCCTCTCATATGTTCAACTCCCTTCACTCAATTACTCTGGCTCAATGCTACTTATGCTGAACTGTTGGCTAACGACAGGTAGCTCATGGTTTCTGTGGGGTTGGCAGTGAGAGCTGGTGGGTCTCGACCTCACAAACCAAAACAATGAGCTGAAACCTGGCTGCTGCTTCCCTTCCACGATACATGGAGCCATTTATTTCAGTGTTTACACAAACAATATGCTGAATGGAGCGTTGAGTTTGATAACATTTAAAAACATCTGTGCATAGAACATCACACCCAGTAAGCGAGGGGTTTTAAATGTGTTAGAGGTTCCATGTTCCGGTAACAGGACTAAACACTCAGTAGGAGTCTCACTACGTACCAGCTGTCCCTCTGCACGGACTTTGTTGAGCATGGCTTCTCTCTTCCGCTGTAAGAACTCCTCGACCTGACCCCGAGGCCTGAGAACAGGATACCGTAAATGAATAACTACGCTGTGAGAAAGAGCTGAGGGATGTGGAGTTTAAATCCAGATGTGGAGGAGCAGCTGCTCGACTGACCGACTGACGTGGGCTGGTTTGGAAACGTCCTGCAGCCTCTGCAGCTCTCTCTTGAAGGCGTCACAGTTCAGGAGTCGGGCGGGGCCGTTGGGCAGCACTGCACCGGCAGCAGACGGTACGCTTCTCACAAACGGAGGGGGACGCCATTAAAACCAGTATTCAACACACAGGAAATCACCTGAACCACAGAGACATCTCGGACCTTACCGGATGGGACTGCCCGGTCCTGCTGAGGATCCCTCTCTGCTGAGGACTTTGGGCTGTTGTTTAGCCATCTGGTCCAGAGCAGCGTGGTAGTGCTCATACGGGGCTTTACTTGGGAGACAGGCCGAAGGGTTGGGACTCTGAACGGAGCATGGGACGGCCCTGTTTCCACCACCTACAAAACACTGAGTAAAGGGCACAAAAGGTGTCTGTTAGCCTGAAGCAGGAGCTGAATGACACGAATAGAATCATTAAAGTGTAGTTCTGGTGACTGAGTCCAGTACCTTCCTCTCTGGGCTGCTCCCTCCACTAGAGCTCTGGACGTGTTTCCAGCCTTGTTCTCTGGCCTGGTTTATACGATTGATCTGTTAGAGATCACAGCTTCTCCATTACTTCAGCTTTAGATGGAGACATACAATACAGTTTCCCTTTCCAATGCCCCTCCCCCTACTGCAGTAATGACTCGTTACATGAAAAAAGAGAAATAAGAAACGACAGCTACCTTTTCTTTTTCATATCTCTTCATTTGCTCCGCTTTCAACAGGAACATCTGGAGGAAACAGAACTGTTGTTACACTTCCAGCAGCTTCCTGATCCATCAGAAGCTTTACAGAGGGACTTACAGGGATAGTTTGGATTTTTTGTTGCACAGTCAGGGTTCTACTGCAGTAGATGAGTTCATAGGAACAGACAGGAGAACCAGCACGGGAGCAAAGTAATGTTCTGCTGTGGACGTGTGTTAGACTCCTAACAGAATGTCTCTCAGTCACAACCTTATACTAAATATCACTACTGACACTTTAACAAATGCACCCACCTGCTCTCTCTGTTTCCTTTCTTTCTCAATCAGCTCCATCCGTTTCTTCCTCATGCCATCCTGAATGAGGCAAAAGCATCGCATTTAAAAAAGAAGCATCTCAAAGAAACTGTGTTCGAGGCAGCAGGACTGCTGTGGTTAACAGAGAAAGCTCGGAATGAGAGAAACAGGTGAACGTGGGGATGAAGCGTGATGAGAGGGAGGGAAAACTAAACATGCTGGTCGGAGGAGACCTTCATGTGGGAGTAAATGTGGGGAGAAAAACGGAAGGGGGAGTCTAACAGTAAATTCAAGTTATAAGGCGCTCTCTGTTGTACCTCGTGTTTTTTCCTCTCTTCCTCCACTTGACTCACTCTTCTCTGGGGGGCTGCAGGGGGAGGGGCCTAAGCAACATATGACACACGATGATGTAAAAACAAGCACACAGATGGAGAGGCCTCCGCCACGACAGACCAAGAGCTCCACAGCAAAGAGAGCTTTTTGTTTTCACAGGAACTAGTCATCAACTATCTACTCACCGGTCTATGCTTCACAGCTGCTTTCCTCTCTGCGGGTCTTTTGGCTGCATCCGACACCTTCCTCCTAGTTAAAGGCACTCCGTATTTGCTGGCTGGTTTGGTGATTTTCTGGGCCGGGGCGAGTGGTATGGAGCCAGGGGCAGGACGCTTAGCTGGTCAAAAAAAGCATTCATCCAAGTCAGTATTCAGCAGCCAGTACAATGTGCACCAAAAAAGGCATTACTATAAAAGTACTGTTTTCTATGAGGTCTACGCACTGCTGGTCTCCAGAGGACTAGAAGTAAAGGAATATTGTATCATGAAAGTGCAACTACGTAAGGTTATTGGCATTATAGCTGAAATGCACTTGGTGTTTCACACTGCATTGCACCAACAAGGCAAATGTAAATGTAGACCTAAGTAACACAAACAGTCCTGTATATTGTGGTACAATTTCCTGCATCATTGTGTTAATTATTCACTTATTCTGTCCTTATAGTGGTAAAAATAATTATTAAAAATCAGTTTTATATTGTCTATCCTCATCAAAAGTGGTAAATAAATCATAAAATAAAGCCTTGGATAGTAACCGCCTGCCCGGGACGCTCTAAGAGGTAAAACGAACGCACCCGCATTGAGGCAGGGATCATTTCATTGGTCAACACTACACCTGGTGTTCTGTTGGGTGGGGGAATTTCTGACAAGGTTGTTGCACAAAAAACAATGTGAGAGCAGACGTCTCACACAGGAGAAGTGTGAGGAGGAGATCTGTGCATGCAACAATACAATACAATCTGTGCATGCAACACAATACAATCTGTGCATGTA
>NW_022280072.1:3504726-3507068 GCF_004355925.1 Anarrhichthys ocellatus
ATCTGTGCATGCGACAATACAATCTGTGCATGCGACAATACAATCTGCGCATGCGACAATACAATCTGCGCATGCGACAATACAATCTGTGCATGCAACACAATACAATCTGTGCATGCAACACAATACAATCTGTGCATGCAACACAATACAATCTGTGCATGCAACACAATACAATCTGTGCATGTAATACAATACAATCTGTGCATGCGACAATACAATCTGTGCATGCAATACAATACAATCTGTGCATGCGACAATACAATCTGTGCATGCGACAATACAATCTGTGCATGTAATACAATCTGTGCATGTAATACAATCTGTGCATGCAATACAATACAATCTGTGCATGTAATACAATCTGTGCATGCAGCAATACAATCTGTGCATGTAATACAATCTGTGCATGCAGCAATACAATCTGTGCATGTAATACAATCTGTGCATGTAATACAATCTGTGCATGCACACAGCTTGAGCAGGAGCTGTTTGAGTTTGAAGACAGGGCTTTGAGGGAGAGCATCACAAAATCTGAAGTGAAATCAATAAGTCGTGCTCTCAAATTTAAAGAACACACTCTGGAATAAAGGCGGGAACAAAAAGCTCCACGGACACGTTTCTGATCTACGGTTGAGAACACAGCGCGACCAGTTTCTCTCTTTTATGGAAGAAAAATAAAAAGTGTTTGCTGACCTGGTGATCCCTGCACCAAACCCACTTTAGGCTGCTTGTGAAGAAAAGTATGGCGGAATTCCTGAGCAATGATCTGGAATCGGTAGAGAATGAATGTTATTTTTAACTACAGTGCTGTTGTTGTGTATCAGAGCGACCCGGCTGTGTGCCGCTCTACCTGTGGGGTGAGGAACCTCTCTATCCTGCAGGTGAGGAAAGGTTTGTCCAGAACGCTGCTGACGGACGGCCTCTCTCGAGGGCTGCGTTTGAACAGCAGCGCCAGGAGAGAGCGCAGCTCCTGGGAGTAGTGGAGGGACACGGGGGGGTATGAGCCCCGGATGATCTTCAGAACCAGGTTCTTCATGTTGCCAGCCTCAAACTGAGGAGAAATACACGCACAATCACACTCAATGATGGTAATAAAGCATCGGTTATTAACCCTCGGAACACCAAAAAACAATGAAGGCTTCCATCAGAAAAGGCAGACAATACAAAGTTTTAAATTTTGATATTTCATCAAAAACATTTTATTCTACATGTTCTCATTATAAGTCTCTCCTCTAATAAAGCGTTCACTTTAACCAGATTGTATAAAAACATTAAAGTGTGAGCTCCTCAGTGAAACTATGAAGTCATGATTGATTCATCCGAGACCAACAGTCATGTGACAACAAGGAGGAGACACTTTGACTGAACTTCAGGAAGTGAACACAGAGAGAGGAGAGGAGGGGAGAGAGGAGAGGCTGGAAGTAGAGGTTGTTAATATTATTAAATGTTAATAATAGTTCAATATCTATAACATTTGGAACCTCCATTTTTTTCAACTTTGGTAGCACTTGGAGAAATGTCGCATATATAGATTTCATTGTTTTCCAATTTTTGCAAAAGAAATGATCAAAGAAATTCAACTATTTCTTTTTTATGATTTATGCCATGATAAGCGTTTTATTCTTTACTAAAGACATGTTTGTTCTCTCTACTTGTAGCCGTGATCGTTCTGTTTCCATGGAGGAGCAGGACCACAGAGAGAGCAGCTTTGTGGTTCAGAGGGTTCATGAATGTGTGGCTGAGACGATGAAGAGCCACAGATTAGATTATGAGACTCTCAGGATGATACATCAAAGCATGTGAGAGAGCATTTCAATGCCTCATAAGATACATTAAATCTGCGTTAATGAATCAACACGCACACACTGAATACTTACAGCATGCTTAAGAGTGCACATTTCATACAGGACACACCCGAGGGCCCAAATATCACTGCAGGGGGGAGAGCAAACAGATGGACAGACGGGGGGGTCAGTTCTGAGGTTTACATCCATTCAATGAAGTATCAACAGACACTTACAATGATTTCATCATCATTGAGGGGAGACACAACAGGCTCAAACATTAGTGTATACACTTGTTCATTTAGAGTTGCTAGTATTTTTCCTCCATAACTCGTCTTCTGTCAGACGAGAGGAAATAAAACATTTATTTTATACTTGGTCTGTTTACGTCTGTAGATTTCTCCTAAATTCACCAAAAGTTACCATTACATAATGCCTCATTTACATATTTAAACATAACATTTCAGTAAACATGTAATACAATAAATACTGATCTTAATGTGAGTGATGAAGTTTCATGGTGATATCTATGAGTTCATGTGTTCACCTGTAGAG
>NW_022280072.1:3507078-3520418 GCF_004355925.1 Anarrhichthys ocellatus
ATGAGTTCATGTGTTCACCTGTAGAGTCTCTAAATGTCTGTAATGGAACTAAACGTCTCTTTAAAGGACGTTTCCTCTAAATGAGTTTGTTCTCAGACTCTGATGATAAATCTCCACTTCAGCAGCTCTTACATTCACCAAACTTCACTCGTTCATTCCTCTCTGTGTGCTGAAGGTTCACACAGAGGGGTTAGTTCACACACCACTCACACACTCATTTATACATTTATTAATACAACATGGAGAACAAGGATGTATTTGTGGCTGTTGACAGTATTTTCTGGTTGATGGAGTGATATAAAGAGATATCATAAATGTAAAAACCTTTGACTCTAATATGTCAACAACATGAAACAAGAACAGTGAACCTGCTTTTACTAACATTCAGATTTATGTTCTGGAAATGGATCTAAATGAGCTCATATATAATTAGATATTTAAAATACATTTTCAGAAAACTAGTAATTCAAAAAATAATGCAAGTAAACAACTGTGGACATTTTATTGTAATATCTATTAATACATTTTTGTCTCCCCTGAAATGGAGAAAGAAAACGCATTTGTTCGCTGAGAAAACTAATCACAGGACGTTGAGTTTCTGCTGAATTGACTTCATCGGTTGGAACTAAAGTGGATTAAATGTCATGCACACTTAAACTAGTTAAAGAGGAAATCAATACCGACATCCTGCTGCAGCGACAGACGAGCAGCTTCACTCAATAAAGAGGCGACACGAGACCTTTACATCCCCCGAAGACAACGTCCTCATCACGCACCACTCAGTTTGGTGTGTTTCTAATAAATATTCATTCACACCACAAACATGAAAAACAACATACATCATCAGTACCTTTTGTTGTTGTACGGTTTGTTCTCACAGATCTCTGGTGACAGGTAGTACGGCGTGCCGATACACGTTCTCGCCAGTTCTACCGTGCTGAGAAATTAAAAGAGAATCGATAGCATTATGTTTTACTGTTCACAAATCTTTATAGAGACTTGTGAATCTATTCAGATGACATATCACACACACCTGTTCAGCACTCTTGCGATCCCAAAGTCTCCAAGCTGCACCGTCCCATTCTTTGTCAGAAATATGTTCTACGTGGACGTTATGAAAAGACGTGTAAATACAGGACAGATGAGCGAGTTAGGAGGGAAGATCTGGAGGTCTAAAGGAAGAAGTACCTGTGACTTGATGTCCCTGTGGAGGATCTTTCGATCATGCACGTGCTTCAGCGCCAGGCAAATCTGCACAAACCAGTCCATGATCTGGGGCGGGGAGAAGATGGGGAAACAGCATCATACAGGATCAACTTCCTATCGACATCTTTTAGAATTCTAATGGCTGAACAACCCAAAGGAAAGCAGACATTAAAAGGGTCTTAATACAAAGATATGGAGCAGCATTAGTTAATATGATATGTGAAGAATATGAGAGGCTTACCTGCTCCTCTGAGAACAGCACTCCTTTCTGAGAGTTGATCTTCTTGAAGAGGTCTCCGCCCTCACAGTAATCCATCACAATATACAGGCAGCCCCCCTCTAAAGAAACGTGTTAGAAGACATTCAGAGAAGTCATGGTAAACACCTCATGTTGTGTCCATCGGGATACAATCACAGGAGGTTACGTCTGTGCTTCTCTCAGCTCAAGGCTGAGATCTCTGGATCGCGTGAATACCTTCAAAAGACTCTTTGTACTGGACGATGTTGGGATGACTCATGTTGGCAAGAACGGCAACCTCTTTCCGAGACTCCTGCGTTTCTTTACTGGACATCTGTCACAAGAAAAGGACCAGAGAAGGAGAAAAGGAAGCATTAGAGAGTTCACATTAATGGTGACGTGTGGAGCTTGTGTAACATTAGCAGCTTACTGCAGATATGCCGATCTCCTTGATGACATATTGGTGTCCATCCTGTTTGGATCTGACGAGGATGGCCTTTCCGAATGAACCTTCGCCAATTTTCTTCACCTTTTCGTACTTGTCCATGTTAGTGGAAGGACTGGCTCCTCATGCCGGGTCTGCAAAGAGAACATGTTGGTCAGGGGTTGATCAGAAAGCTGAGGGTTCAGTGTTGGTGTTGGTGGTAGTAGTAGTAGTAATGTATGTATGCATGTATGTATCCATCCATCTATTTATTTATTTATTTATTTAAAGTAATCTTGTGTGTCGTCTTGTAAATACACATTCACACTCCTCTGCACATCCCTTCTATGTCTCTATATATAAATACACGTGACACTTTTACATTACACTTACATTATACTTGTTTATAGTACTGTTTTCTGTTTGTTTGGGCACTATATTTTATTGTACATTTTAATATGTTTCTATTTTTTGCACTGTGTTGATTGTTCAATGTTAATGTTATATACCTTCCACCAGGTCAAATTCCTTGTATGTGCAACATACTTTGGCAATTAAACAGTTCTGGTTCTGATTCAAAGAGGACAACACACCATATAGCTAACTGTTAGCAACATAGCTAACGTTACCTGTTAGCAACATAGCTAACGTTACCGTTACATTAGCGGCTAACACTAGACCCCCCTACGTAAAATATACGTCCTGTCAGTGACCGCAACACAGAGTAACATAATTAAAGGAGCTCACTTCGGTAGTTCACGGTTAATACATGTTATGTATATGTAAATACTTAGCTTACCATTAGTCTGTTTTTTCGCTGCTGTCTCGCAGAGATTCTGGTAACTTGCGACTGCCCTTTGCGCTCTCTACCTAACTACGAGGTGATTTTTTTCTGCTGCGTGTTTCATTGGCCGCCTTCATATTCCTCGACCGTGGATTGGTTTATGCGGCTGTCCGTCATCTTTCACGGTGAATGACGGGCCGTTAGTCTCCACCCCCTAACTGTTGCCTGGACATTTCCCATAGCAACCACAAGCCAATCGTTGAAATGCAGCGACCACAGAAACCTTTGCTCCAAATACACTTTATATACTTTTACTTATTGTTTCACAAATGTTTATACCTCAGAAATATATACATATATATGTATGTATATACATATATATAATATATATATTACATATATATATATATATTTAAAAAATATATGTATACATTATTCTTATCACTGTAAATATATATTTACTACATTCCTGATTACATTCAGTTCATTAATTTTGCAATTAGTCAAATCTATAATATTTTATTAAATATTTATGTTATCTTTTATCCCTTTTTTAATTTGCACTATTTTATGACGATAATCTCATTTATTTGTACTTGTTTTTATACATATTTAATAAGCATGTTGTATAAAGCACTTTATTCTGGAATGTTTTGGTATTCAGAGAACAACCAACTGCAGAGTTTAGACAAGAAAACTAATATGAGTGTTTAAGATACAAATGAAGGAACTTAGAATATCCCGTCACTCATAAACACGGCAGAGAAAACTCTTTAGATCAGATTTAGAAAAAGGATTTCCAGATATTGTGCTCTCTTGTCCTCTCAGGGCTTCCGTACATACGGGAGAGCAGAGCAGTGAATATGTAGATAGACCGTACACTAAAATATAACACTGGTAAGATAAATCCTAAAATCAGTTCAAAATGAACAACCAGTACAAAGTCTTTACATTAATAATTAATGTCGTGTTATGCAAATATATGTATTTTAAGACAATAAAATGTCACATTTCTACATCGGTGAATTGTTCACAAAAGTATTAATAACAATAAACAACAGAGCTTTTAACCCCACGACACTTCTTTATTGTTCCGTTTATGAATCTCCAACAGAACTCTTCATGCACAAAATACATTTCTGCTGCAGAGAAGATGAAGTACGATCTCCTGAAACCAGTGCGAGCTTCTCTCAATCTGAAGGGAATCGTTCTGAATCTTCTAGAAGCTCCTCAGTGATGAGCTCAAGTCCCTCTCAGGTGAACATTGGTCCGTTTATTAAACATTGGAGTTCATGAAGAAGAAAGAGCTTGTTTTGGTGAGAGTGAACATCTGGTTTCACAAAGTTTAAGAATACACTCGTGTAGCAGTTCTCATATCTGTACATCCTGCTCTCCAATAAGTGACAGCGTGTTTAACTGATGATGAAGATGTCGGTCTACACTTTGCTGATATTATAAACGGATCAACTAAACACACAGCAGGAGAAGAAGACGTATATACAAAATGTTCAGACACTTCAAATCCATCGTCACCCCTTTTGTGTTTTCCTTTCCTAAAAAGATTATTTCCATTTAATATAGATGGAAATAACAGGAGCAACAAAAAACGTTTCATCCAGAAACATTTTGTTTTGAAGTGACATGAAATACATAAACCGGTATTCCAGGATAAAGTGCATAAAAAAGGAGACGTGATATTTATCTTTTTGTTTTGTTTTCAGGAGAGTGTTGCCGGGCGGATCACTCTCCGGAGCGACAGCAGGCCCTGAAACCACACTGCAGGTTCTGGCAGCCGCTGGCCGTGTCTGCATGAGGACCTGCAGAGAAACACCACACAGTGGTCACCTACGGAACTACAAGCTACAGGACACATGAACAATACCGGAAAGATAAAAATATCAATCATTATATTCATAACAAATACATAAAATGAAGTGAATACTGACGGCGTCATAGCAGCTACTGTAATGCCTACTTACCTTCCACCTCAGTAGCACCTGCTCCTTACACTAAGACACTATGCAGGTGAGTTAGTGATCGTTTGTTACAGCTGGAACACATTGTTATAGATCTACTCACATTCACATGTTTAAAGGGACAGTTCACCCCAAAAAGTACATATTATTCCCAGACGGTAACCTCTGGTTCTGCCGAGTGAAGTCAAAGCTTCATGTCTTAAAGCTGCATTCTCTCTAGTGTCCACCAGGGGGCGACTCCTCTGGTTGTATAGAAGTCTATGAGAAAATGACTCTACTTCTCTCTTGATTTATTACCTCAGTAAACATTGTAAACATGAGTTTATGGTCTCAATCTCTAGTTTCAAGTCTTCTTCAATACAGCATGATGTTCATTTAGTACATTATGGTCCATTTAGAGTCACACAGACCATAAAGCAGGGGATGTTTTAGGGCGGGGCTACACGGTGATTGACAGGTCTACCAGAGATGTATACGGTGTCTGGCGTATACATCTGACATCATGACACAAATGAAGATTTTTAAGACTTCCTGTTTCTAAAGCTTATAAAAACTAATTGGCCTTCTTTGTAAAAGCAAGTCTGAAAACCTCGGTCAAGTCGTGATTACATCATTTTCACGGCGTGGCGGCTTCATCTGTGGCTAAAATAAATCACTCTTTAGGAACCAGTTTGGGAGTCGCTGCGTCAGACGATGTGAGCTAAAACCTCCGACTGTGTACGCGGTGCAGTTTGCTACAGTTTCACTTGTTACCGTTGATGTTGTCGCAGTAATAGAAGTGCTCGTCGTTGAGGGACGGACAGGCCGACACCAGCTCCTGCAGCCCCGCCTCAGTGATGAAGAGGCAGCCGGACAGGTTGAGATGCTCCAGGAAAGGAAGCCCTCCACGCTGCGACAGAGCCCTGAAACACACACAGTGCAGCCTGGTTACAGATACAGCAACGTGCACACACACTGATAATGCAGTCTGAACATAATAGAGGAAAAACTGTTGACTATAGCAAATGTTCTGCACAACGGCTTTCTCTAATAATCTGTATTACGGTGATAATAACTGAATGACGGCCTGCATTTCTTCTTTTACATTTGATTTATTGTGAACAAACACTCGTAACTCATCAGATAAGTGGAACAAATGACCCACACAAGTTTAGTCACTGCACCACCTTCTGTTATCGGCTGGCACTGAAAATAACTACACGATGTTGTTTTTCAGGTGTCATTCATCTGAGTGCATCACATCGGTGTCTGAAGATACTAACCTCTATGTTAAATGATGTGTGTGTGTGTGTGTGTGAGAGATCTTTACCTCAAGCCCAGGTCTGTGACTTGATAACATCCGGAGAAACTGAGAAACCTCAGTGAGCGTTTTGCCTCCGACCGGTCAGTCCTGTTTTCCCGCTCGGGGCACCGCAGGCCCCCAAAAGAGGAGCATTTAGTCCGAAACTCTGCGGAGCCGCTCCTGGTGGAGCCCGACTCGCACCGAGGCCCGGCAAAAGTCCTGAGGGCCGTGTCGCCGGTGCAGCAGGTGGAGTGACCGCAGAGCATCTCCCCCGACATACTGGCGTACTGCTGATGCAAGAAAGAGGCGTTTGGGCCCGTCCTGTGCCCGCGCCTCCTGCAACAGCAAGAGCTCCCCGCGAGCTGCGCCTCCACGAAGCTCTCCGCCACGGGAAGAGACAGCCCACCACGGCGGCTCCACTCAGCGGTGTCCTCGATGTCGGCGAGGTCCGAGGGGTCCAGGACCCACACTTGCGTCGGGGTGCCGGCGGCGCCCCAGCGCTCCGTCCCTGGCTTGAAAATGATGGCCTGCCGCTGGTGCCTGGCCGGGTGCAGGTTCCTCTCTTCCGTGAGCGTGATGGGGATCGAGGAACTCTTGAGGAGCTTGGCCCGCCGGTCTGAGCGCTGGTCAAAGCAGGTGGAGGACGTGAGGTCGCCCAGACCGACGGACAGCTTCTTCGTGGTGTAGTCCGTGATCTTCTCACACCCCGACAGATCCAGGTGCTCCAGATAGAGACAAGCTCCGAGAGACGACCAGCTGAAAGAGGGAGAACACGGTGAGGAGTTTATCGTACATAAGAAAACTGAATCGACCGGGTTGACCTTTAATATTTACCTGTCAAACGCACAATCGGTGACATCCGTCTGGGTCAGGTCCAGGTGAGTAATGTTGGGGCAGAGATTGAGGATCTGGCGCACCTGAAAGAAAAGGACAAAAGTATCACAGCTCAGACACAATCTTCATAACGTCCGATTACTAAGTCAAAATAAAGATTTTGCGCTGCATACCATTTTACTGGAGACCGTAGAACTGTAGGCCAGAACGATGGACTTCACAGACAGCCCCACGGCTGGAAGGAGGTTCTGGATGATCCCGTTCAGAAGCCTCTTCTCTCGCTGAGCGGTGTCGATAGCCAGGGAGCCTCGTTTAGACCCATCTGAAGAGACGAGGAACAGGAACATGGACAGTTTATTCAGGTCAGATGTAGAACTCATGAAACCTTTGTTACAGGTAGCTTGCTGCCAAAATGGGGGAACGTCTCATTAATGTGGTGACCAGAAACACGACTACCTCAACAACCAGATGAAGTGTGAGACGGACCAGCAGCTGGGATACGATGGAGACGGTAATGTAGCCGAGAAGCTCTTGGTAACGTTGGGTTACAGAACAAGGCTAGCCACAACAGCCAACGTTAGCATCAAATTTGAGGTCAGCCTCTTAAGACCTTTGTCTCGGGGACTCGGTCTGGAGAGGTTATAAAAGAAGGGATGTTTATTTCTTTTGAGACAAAGAAATGGAATACGGCAACAGAGATGAAGCTTCGCTTATACTCTCGCCTCTGCAGACAGCAGACAGCGTTTCTGCTCTGTGCGATGTTCGTTACTTTATTCTCCGAAACGCGTCCAAACAAAATGGACTGCGAAGAAGCAAGAAGACAACGAGAGTAACCGATGATGAGGAGGGATTGGAATCATCTGTACACTCATATCTCATATTTATGGACTACGTTGCTGTCTTTATACAAACCCTGTAAAGAAAGAAGTCAAGTATTAGATGTATTATAAACAAACTATGTTTGAAGATCCTGTAAACTATTTGATTTAGCTGATAAATATTTACTCAAATGTAGATTTTTAACACCTCGTGTTTCTACAACTTCTAAAAACGAACTGACCATCTTTGTATGATCCTCAGACGTAAATAGGGTTTTCACGTGATCAGGCAACAAGTTATACAAAAAGTGTGCACGACCACTTGTGGAGTCTCCACGCCGGCCGTGATCCCGTCATTTATCCTCCACTACGGTGAGTATGAACTCAGCTTTATTCTCACCAGACCCGACGGCCTTAAGAGGTGACTGAATTCATCACAGGAGCGTGTGAGTGAATGTGGAGAGCCCTGGCTGGAGAGCAAACACAGCCAGATGTTATCACCCTAAACAAATATTAAAAATGTCAAACCCACCCAGCTAAAGCCATTTGATAAGAGTGTTAAAGACACATTTTAGTACTTTTTTAGGTGGCAGTTAAAAAAAAAAGCCAAAGGCAGGTTGAAGGGTTTGAAGCTAACGGCCCATTCTTTATATTATTCTACCTTTTTCTTTCCTTACCAGACTCATCGACATCAGCGTCCTCGTCCCACTCCTGATAGGCCCGACCCTCTTTCTGCCGACTCGTCACCCACTCCTCATCTGGCTCCTGGTCCAGGACCCCAGGGGGGCCAGTATAATAATCACCTACAGAAGAGAGGCAAAAAAACATTCAGCGCCATGACGGACTAAAATCAATGCAATGAAGTATTTACTTTTGCAGGGAGCGTGAAGCTTCGTGAGGTAATGAGCGGCCTACCTCTGGCCCAGCGTACAGGGTACAGGTGTCTCCACAGGGAGCCGGTCTTTGCCAGATCGGACCAGGAGCTGCACACTTGACTACAGCGACTCAGATCTTCAGGGCTCAAATAGTGGAAGAGCCTCAGCATGATTTCAGCAGGAAGCTGGGAGATGTGGGCTGAAGGGTTCTTGTTCTTTTCCAGGTCTGAAGAGGACAAAACAGCGTCGCCTTTAACCGACTCAAATACTGAAACTAACAGTTCATCCTCTCATGAAACTGATGACTCATAGTTTGGCACTGCTACATGCTCGAGTATAAACAAAGCTTTACTGCGACACTTAAATAGGATGCAGCATCGTTTATGATTGATTAGACTTCTCCTAAAATCAAACTGTCTGCTGTGATAAAAAGTCTATTGCACAGCCAGGGCTGTAAAAGCAACAATAGACTTTGTAAAACATGTTCCATGTGACGTTCACAGCGTTCTCAGCAACATAACCGAGAGCAGCCTATTTAAAATACTGTCGTCCACAAACTAACATTGATATGATCCTCCACATAAAGAAGCTCTTTCAGACGGCAGTGTAATCCGTTTGGGGAGCTCTGATGGACGAGTACATCCTTCTCAGCTCAAGTAAAATAGGAGAATATCTTTCAGGACATTTCTTTTTCTCTCTCATTTTATGCGTTTCCAGTGAATTGAATATTGGTCAACTGTTTTCCAGGTTTTCCCAGGATGCATGAGAACCCTGAATAAATAAAGAGAAGAAGAAGCTCTGCTTCCTGTGGCCGCCGGCGTGTCTCCCTGCACGTATTCTGTCCTCCACCAGCTTTTATCTTAACAGCTGTGAGTGCTGACAGCAGCCACGTGGCAGCCTCGGTGCTCATGACTTGGCGACTTTCCTTGAGATTTAGCGCCTATTGGAGCTAATGCTGCTAGCTGCTTTCATTAGAGAAGAGTTTACACCGATACCGAGACAGATATCGGTGACAATAGGCCGACTTGGTATCAGAAACCGTTATTATAATACATTTAAATTCTGTGCATTTATTTCTATGTTTTACATTTTGTTTTACAAAGTTATGAAAGTAATGTTTAAGTCCAGCCTAAAGTTTCTTTACACATAGAAGAATGATCCCAGTCTCTTCCATGCAGTGAGGCACACAGCTCATTAATTAAAGACAATTAAGGATCAAATGTGTGAACCATTGTCAGTGTGACAGACAGACTTGGAGGCCTGCTGCACACAGTAACACTGGGAGAACTAGTCAGTCCTGTATCGGCTGTGAGCAGATAGTGATCAGCTGAACTCAACTCAACAGCTCCTGGTATGACAAACATGAAGCATTCCTTCTAACTACTTATGACTTCTACCATAAAAATAACCTTAAGGAACACGTTCACTCACCATAATCGGTCTTCTCGTGGTCGGCATATTTAAAGGCCTTTTGCAGCTCCTCTGCCTGACTCCACAGACTGAAGCCCTTCAGCACCTCAGCAGCACAGTCCCACTGGTTTTGGCTGCAGTGCTGCGCTATCACCTGCTTCTTGATGTCCTTGAGCTCCTCGTAGGTGAAGTACTGCATCAGCATCGGCTGAAACACCTGCAACGAACCTCCTCAGTTAATAAACAGCTTGCTGCTGTGAAAGTCACCGACGGTGTGAGCACATGTTCTTACATTTGTTGTTTAGGAACACAATTTAGTCTTACCCATTCTTTGGGGAATAAATGAATTAAAAGATATTTGCATTAACAACAAGAATAAATGTGAACATCTCACCTCTTCTTCTTCCTTCATGTGGGGCAGAAAGTCTTGTGTGAAAGCTTCTAGTCGCTCCTTCAGCTGCCGGGCATAGTTAAGCTGCTCGTATTCACTCTAAAACACACAACAATTATTAATTCATGCAATCCTGTCTACAACATCCATCAGTTAAATCAACCCGCTAGACATGGTCACATGGTCATTATGTCTACAACCTTTTCAAGTTGAATATTCGGCAAAAGTCTCTTTAACAACTGAGGAAAAGTCAAAATACGGTCTTCCAACTACATAAAAAAATTGCGACTATTTCAACACTGGCCGGGACAAAGTGGAAGTGAAGATTTACACAATTGCATCATTCTGGAAAGCCCCGAGAGAGAGAACAATAAGTCTTCTCTCTTGTTAAGCAGATCACAAAAACCCAACACCCAAACGCTTTTATTACAATTCAGCCTTCTTTATGCATCTGGACCTTTTCTAATAAATAAAACCTCAAGTTTATAACCCCTTACAATAATGACAAAAACTCTCTTTTGAATAGTTTGATGAAAACGGATACAATTTGCAAAATAGCTTTAAAATAAATTACTCTACGTTTTAAAAGATACACATTAATTTCCTATATTTACATTTAACTTGTATAGATGAAAAATAACAATTGTTGTTGGTTCTGCAATCTTTGTGTGGCCAACATAATAGTTACTCTAATGACAGAGTGTTACCCCACCATTGAGCATCAACTATCAGCTGAGCTCTGCAGAACTCATGCACGTGTTTCCCTCCAAGTAAAGTCTAGATGCAGAACAATAAACTATTCTGTAAAGCAGTGATGCACATTTACCTTGACGTTGTGCAACCCTTTTTCAAAGAGGGACAACATCTCTGAGAGCTTGTTGTCAGAGTGCACGTTGTACACAGTGCAGCAGCGCTGCTGCAACAGGCCGATAATGTACTCATTCTCAATTTGTTCGTGCATCTTGAACTCCTTAAAGGTGGCGCACAGCGACTGAAGAAACGAGCGGAAATCTTTGTTGTTGGAGAAGTTGGTTTTAGACAGCTGTGGGAAAAAACAACAAAGAAATAATCATTCATAACACAATGTAACATCATTTGTGTTTATACTAATATCCTTTTAAAGATCAAATCATTAACACACCGGCCATGTATTATCAGAATCACTGTTATTGATTCTGACTTTGTTATTCTGTTATTGTTCCTTGTATGTTTGTACATACAAGTAACGCGACTCTGGTCTTTAGCATTGATCTCAATGTACACAGACACAGAACGACAGCTCGGAACAAGGAAAACAAAGCTGAACAAACGAATAATAAATAGACAGCACTATTGTGGACACAAGTATATGAAACAATAGGTGTATATATACCATATCAATATATGTAAAAAGAGGTAAAGACCAACAATAAAATACAAACAAAACATCTAATAAAAGTCAAGTGTTCTGTCAGTTGTAAACTATACAAACACTAACTTAAATGAACTGTATGGTCATGTACAATATATATATATAAATGTTTACACACTATATATACAGTGTCTAGTAATTATATTGACAGTGACAGATATGAAAATGCTTGCTGGTGCATTAAAAACTGTAAAACTATAATATATAATATGAGCAGTGGATGTTTTGGCGATGCTAGCTAGTGTCGCTAACTCAGTTTATCTTAATCTCACTCTATTTTATTTTTAGTTTTTACAGACAGCTCGTACATTTCCAATGTTTTTTTACACTGTTAGTCTCAGGGAACACTAGAATCCGTGTTGTGACGCTTTAAGTCATGTTGCACAACAAGGTATCTCTGAAGACAGTTAGTTAAGCTAGCTAAAACCAGTTAGCAGGCGTTAGCTGAATGCTACGGACACAAGCTAGCTGACGTTCAGCCGTCCGCTGGCCACACATACACCGTCATATATTCCTTTTTTTAACTCCAAATTTACGAACGACTTTTATTCCTACACACCTTTTCGCAGTATAAGCCCACCAGCTGCTTCATTCGCCAGTGTGGGCCAGTAAAAACATCCACCTCGTCTGGAAAGGGAGCCATCTTTTACACACTGAAGCTCAGTGCGTCATGTGCGCAGCCGCAGATACAATAGAACAAGGGGGCGTGGCAAAGTCTTCACAAGACCCGCCCCGTGCCACATTCAAGCGCTACGATTGGCCAGGCGTAACACGCGTCGTCGAGGTGCCGGTAACCTGATTCGTTCCAAGTCCTATGTGCTGACCAATGGGCTATCCTGATTCTGAATATATTTTCTAACCCGAACCAATCGTTTCCACCTCAACTGGCTACAAAAGGCGGGTCTTGGAAATAAAAGCAGCGGGATTCGTTCTCATGGCGGCTCATGAGACCACAGTAAAAACACTGATCTGAGGTCAGTGTTTTATAACATGTTAAATTAAATTCCACTGTAATTCGAGGGAATATGTGCCCCCAGATCAGCAAAAGTGTTTTGAAAAGCTTTAAAAAAAAATTCTAATTCAAAAATTGGAAGGTCTATGGAAAGGGATCAACAGATGGCAACTTATTTACTATTTATTATTATTATCGTCATTAGTATTTAGTTTATCATTATTATTTGCTGAGTCGTCCCTCTCTCTTCTGTCTCTTCTTTATCAGTTACAAATATACATACACTCATACAAACATACCTAAAACATACACACACACACACACACACACGTTTTCACAGATGAAAAATAGTAACTTATCCTGGCGGAACTCTCCCCCTTTTCTCACTTGCCTCTCAGGGCTTCCATCAGTGGCGGCTGGTGGAACATGTTCTAGGTAGGGCTGTGCCACATCCCAGAATGATTTAATGCAAAAAAATTAAGGTATCAAACACGCATTACTACTTTACAGTTAAATATTTAACCTTTATTCCAACATGAAAAAAAGCAGTAAATAAAAGTTTGATAAACACGTCAGGACATCTTATTTTAGTCACCCTCACAGGGAATTCAGTATAATATATATATCATATAATAATATTCTGTATAATATAATACACATATACATATATATATATACACATATATATATATATATATACATATATACATATATATATACACATATATATATATATATA
>NW_022280072.1:3530418-3534635 GCF_004355925.1 Anarrhichthys ocellatus
AGTTCCTGCTTTGCTCTCGTGCTGGGACTCCTGTCTGTTTCTCCAGTAGTACACTGACGACACAACCACACTTCTAAACATCACTACTATCCCTTTAAGTGCACAATAACATCTGAAAAGAGTCGTAATGTTGCAAAGGTATTTCAGTGGATAAAGCTGATTAGGAATTGGCCACCAGTAGCAGCCCGTAGCTGTAAAACACAGCCGTAAACATTGATCATAAAAGGAGAAGACAGGCTAAGAGATGCACGGCTGTCACCTGAACGGTAGCTGCAGCTCCTCGTTCCAGCAGGGGTTCGGTCCATCGGCTGTGGTTGTTTGAAGCACTGTGCGCTGGAAGGAAACCTCCACAAAGGGCCTCACTTGTACCTAGAACAGCAATCGCAAAACCCCCACACTTACATAATATGGATCACAAGCTGCCAATGAGCTGTAGAGGAGAGTGAAGGTGTGTTGTACCTGGCTGATGAGCCAGTCGCTGCCCTGGATGGCACTCTGAGACTGTCCTGGTTTACTGGAAATAAAAAAACGCATCGACACAGATTTCTGTCACGTGTCTAAAACGTATAAGTCTTATTACTCTCGACACTATTCTGACTTTGAGCACTCACTTGGTCTGCGGCCGGCGGACGGGGATGTAGAAGGCCCTCATGATATTGACGAGCAGCTTAATGTCTCCGTCGGACAGATTCTGAGCCGTCACCTTCTTCCTCTCTTTCCTCTGAGGCTTCAGCGGACGCTTTGGTTCAGCCAGCTTGAAAAGGTTCATTCCCAGAATCCTGATTGTCGCAAAACAAACGGCGGCTGGTATTTAGTCAAACTGCTCATTTAAAAAACGGATAACAGACGGTAAGCACATAATTTATTGAGAGATCAAAATATGTCTAACTGTGGGAGAGGATTATTACCACCAACGGTACTTAGTCCCTCCAGGTATCTGCAGTTTTATCATCACAGTACTAATACTATTCTTAATATGTAGAGCTCACGGTTACCTCAACATTATTCTGTTTTCAAAACCCTTGATGACGCAGTGAGAGCTGCTGAAACAGTGTTTTGGTGAAATAAACTGCAGAATGCTGAAGGGACTGACTGCTACACACGGTGAAGGGTCTATGTCACTACTGAACTGGTACTCAGGGCTCAAACTAAATGGAGACACAGAGACACAGACGGAGGGAGAACAAAAGAGAAACTCATACCCAGGACCTGCACCACTGTTAAAAACGCATAGCAGAAAAAAATGGAACAGAAGAGTTTATAACATTCACTTTAGATAATGAAAAAGAACATGCAAAGTAACAGCCAACATCGTGATAGGCTCTGACAGTTGTACATTATCATGTGTAAATCTGAACTAAGATTATTCCAGAGTTCCTGTTATCACGTCAACATGTTCCAGAGGACAGAGAATCCGCTGCGTTGAGCTCAAGATCAAACCGGCCAAGAGACACTCTCACATCAGCTGACGTATAAAGGCCTGGCACGCTGCGTCATATTTCAATCCTCTTTGAAAAGAGGAATAAGAGAAGGATATACAGAAATACAAATAACTACATGCTCACAAGCTTGAATTACTATCGTGTGATTGGCAAGAAAGAAAAGCAAAAACACAGTAACATGCTCAACACAGGAAGGAAGAGAGCGAGCTGTGAGAGACGAATGAATCAGTTAGTGGTGTTTATGGGGGAGTTACCCGATGCTTGGGATCTCCTCTTCTATCACCAGGTCAGACAGAAGGAAGTGATGTTTGGCAAGAACAAATCTGTTGATGACCGACTCTCGGATCTGTGGGGAAACAACAGGACCATTGAAGTGGGTCTGCTCAATTACAGCCAACAAATCATAACACGATCACGTGAACTTGAAATATAACTCTTACTTTAAATAAACATAATGAACTATTGGGGTAATGTTACACATTTACACCCCATAAGCTGCTCACCTTCTGGAGGTATTTGGCTACTAAGGCTCTGTGTGAATCCAGATGTTCTTTCGTGTCGACTATCTCTCCTTCTTTCAGTCTCTTCTCGTATTCCTGAAATCAAAAAGGAGTTGGTGTCATACAGAGCTCATTCTGCCACGTCCACACTATTCTGCTGTATAATACATGCTTTAGTATTTATGATCTGACCTGGAACACCTTGTCAGTGACCTCCCTCTCCACAGCAGGAACACACTTGTAACTTCGAAACTCTGCGACCTCCTGGTTCCTGAGACGGAGCAGCCGAAATCTGTTGGACCTCTCCAACTCTTCATCGGTGACGAAGTTGAACTCCTCCTGCAGCTGCTCCAGACGGAAGTAGTCCGGAGCCGTCACCTCTCCGCTGCTGGCCACCTGGTGAGCCACAGGTACGGAGACAGAAGCCATGTTTCCATTTGGAGTCTCCTGGATCGTTGATATTCTTTCTTATGCACAGAACTATATTCTCATACGCACTTTGAGCAGCTGCATGATGGAGGCGTTTTTGGGATCGTTGGGGTCCAGTCGTGACTGTGTGGCCCACTCGCCAATTTTTTTCATGTCGTACAGACCAGAAGCCCCAATAAATGTGACCGCATCAAGACGGCCGAGGCCGCTACAACACAGAGAAGTAAAGTGATTAATATGGTACATTGTTACACATACGAGGTACAGACGTGAAGGAGTACACAGGTGTTTCTACATTACGGAGGACTTTCTCAGCATACTGCAACGTTCACACACATTTCACAACTTCTTGACTTTTCCAGATCATTCACAACCTTTAAGTAAAAGACAGAGCTTTATAGTATTCTTTACTCCAAATGTTACTCATGTAAAACAACAAGCTTTTCCAATCTCTAATCGTTGTTTCTGTCCACATTCACTTCAAATAGTTCAGACTACAGTTATACTTATATACACACTTATATCAGTCTGGCTTTCATATATCAGGAAAAACAAAAGTGCATGTAACATTATATTACATTAGATTATAATCTAAGTCTGAAAAACAATGCAACAACATAAGTATGTCACCTACAAACCACATAATACTTCATGGCTCGGATCTAAAATCTCTTGAAACATAATATTAGGCAGCTGGCATAGAGGGAGAACATGAAGAAACGTGCGGGATTAAAGCTACGGTACACAGAAGATAAATACATGCTATGCTGCCTCACGTGGAAGGTTATCCACGGAAGATTACTCTCACCATTACTTTCACTAAACAACAAAACTTTCCAGGAGTTAACGGATTGCGTGACTCTTCCAGGTTTTCCATGACGGTGGGAACTGTGATCCTGGATGTTGTTAGACTCGGTTCTCTGACTGCAGCTCATTTCAATGTGTTATGACACTGAACTTGCAGAATCCGTCACAGGACGCTCTGATATGAATGTTTTGATGATTTGCATCAACAATTAATGAGCCTTGAGATTAATTTATGAACCACGTCATCAGAAAAAAACAGAACCAATAAGCAAACATGGGAATGTTTATGGCTTGGCAAATGGAATCTGTTGTTGAATGCACTATTAATGTTGCAGATCAGCATTTCTCATGAGCTGTTGAAGGCATCAATCAATATAGAGTGCTTCTGCTGCCGCTGCATAACCTCTGATGTACAAACAGAGCTTAAAATTTAATATGATTGATTACACTAAACAAGTTTAAAGTCTGAGGACGTTGCTGACATAAGCTGAAACCACTGCACTGCCGAATCTAAAGGCCTACAGTAAGCACTGATGTAAATAACTAGATTATGGGTTAAAGCTGTCCTTTAAGTGACACTACCTGTGTGCGCCGCCAGGATGCTGAGACGCCGGAGGGGCGAGTGGGACGCCGTCCTCCCCGGACCCCCAACAAACACAGCAGGACAGCTTCCCGGAGGTCAGCAGGGTCTGTTTGTTACCGCCGTCGGCCTCAAAGGAGAGCGGCACGTCTGGAGAGGCGTACAGAGAGGATGAGTGACAGGATGACAAGGCCAAACGTGAATGTACGGGAATGTACTCGTGGGTGAGCTGGTGTCAGATGAAGGCATTTACCGCTTCCAACGCCCTCGTGGTTAAACATCACTCTCTGGTTGCTGCTGAACTCATATTCCTCGATAGGGACGATGCCCGTCACCACTGAGGGCTCTGGAACCGGAAGAAACACCTGAGCCAGGAGGGAGCATGGCGAGCCCATCTCCTCAAACACCTGCCCACACACACACACACACACACACACACACACACACACACACACACAC
>NW_022280072.1:3534645-3551033 GCF_004355925.1 Anarrhichthys ocellatus
CACACACACACACACACACACACACACACACACACACACACACACACGAGAAGAAGCTTCACTCATAACATCGACGTTCGGATGCAGATTGTTGTTGTTTTTTTGCATGATTATTGTATTTAAAGTCAGTAAACAGCCCAGTGTCAGATACAGATCAGGCTTCACTAATACTATTAGTATTAACTTATTTGTAGAACAGGATTCCAGTGGTGGCTGCGTTGTTTCTGACTCATGTGATCAAAATGTATTGAAAAAGGGATTCACAACATGTTTATCTAACAAAATATTTGCTTCAGTCCATATTAATTGTCGTTCTGCCTTTAAAAAGCAACCGTTCACACATATTAGGGAGAAGAAGAACACGAGGAGATTGATTGATGGTAATGATGGATATTTATATATTATGTGAAGCAAAATGATTTTATACATGAAATAAAGCGAGCAGCTTCATGGTCAAGTGTTCACATAGTTGAAGTCTCTGTCTGTATTTAAAGTGCTGCAGCGGTTCAGTTTGTACGTCATTGAGCCGGTCGGTGTTTCACCATGCGGTTTGGAGTCTAGCAGCAATCTGAAGGCACCAAGAGTTACATTTCATTTACCACAATTTTAAAAAATGTATTTATCCCAATTTTTTAGGGTGATGACCTCATAAAATACAACAGACATTTGAACCTTCATTGGAAAACGTCAACAGAACCTTTGAACGTTAAAGAACAGCCGTGTGAAGAACACAGTCCAGCTGATGTTTCTGCTACTGTACCTGCAGATTGATGCTTTGGGGACAGTTGAGTATCTTGAGATAGAAAATCTGTCCAAAGTGAACTCTGAAGTCAGCGTTCAGGGAGCGGCCGTCCGTTCTGGAGACTTCTTTGTTGTTGTAGAGGATCTTGATGAAAAGGGAGCGCCGTGAAACATCCTCCCTACGAGCTATTTCAGGCCTACGGGAGGAGGAAACATTAACAGACAGTTCATCTCTTAAGTCCTTTCATCTCAGATTTACCATCTCACTTTTCCTCAAAACAAGTGGAAAGAAACATGCCAGTGGGTGAGAAGAGTGGATGTATTTTGTATATTAACTTCCTGCTGGTACCTGGGGCAGAGCTCAGTGGCGGTGATGTTTCCAGATGCAGACAGATCCGGGATGAGGATGGACTCTCCGGGTTGCCTTCGTATCCTGAAGGCTTTCTCTCTGACCCGCTGCTCCACAGAGTCGAACTCGGGCTTCTCCGGAGGCTCCGGCTTCTGGGGGCCTTCCTCAGCGGGCCCCTCTGATTCACTCGCCTCCTGCTCTTCATCTTCATCCTCCTCCGTGTCATCCTGAGCCTGGCCTTTCTTCTTCTTTTTTCTCTTCTTCTTTTTGGCTTTCTGAACACGGTGAACACAGGATGTATGTGTGTGTGTGTGTGTTAATATATATGTGAATATTCACCGTCTTGATTTTTAAACCAGAATTTGAATTTTATTTATTGATTATTCTTTATTTTAGGTAAACATATTTTACTGAACAGATTTTGCTTGCACGGTAAAGTGACCAACTACACCTGACTGAGCTAAGTTAGATAAATATTAAATACATATGTAGGTACTGTAGTGCGACTGATGCTGGATTTTTGATCTATTTAAGAACAATCTGGTAACTATAGAGATATATATAGATCTATATCTATATCTATATATATTTATCAGCAGACAGACATTTAAAAAAAAAAAAAGTAAAACATAAGCAAACAAACTTGATACATTATCTTTTAAATGTATTGTTACTCATCAGCAGTGGTGGAAGAAGTATTCAGATCATTTACTGCAGTAAAAGTACTAATACCACACTATGAAAATACTCCACTACAACTAGAAGACCTGCATTCAAAACCTTACTGGAGTAAAAGTATGTCAGTATTATCAGCTAAATGTAGTTCATGTAACAGTATTGATGGACAGATTTGCTATTATATCTGATGTTTCTGCTGCATTCATGTATATGTTGAATTATAACTCCTTTATGTCCTGTTATTCTATAAGATCATCATGTTTGTCTCTGTCCTGTGAGAACCTCGTATCTCTAAAAAGAACACGAAGCGTATTCCAGCTGACCCAAGAGGTTTTTAAAGAGTTCATTTATCTTCAGAACGGGACTGATATATGTGCAGTAAGCTAAAGGCAGCATGGATCTACCTGTTTCCTTCTCCAGAGCTTCCACTCCTCCAGCTGTTTCCTGTACTCGGCCAGCTTTCTCTGGTAAACTTCCTCCATCTCTGCCTCCAGCTCCATGACCTCGGTCAAGATTTCATCCTCGTGCTCTCGCTCATCCGACGCCTGGTCCACATTCTCCCTGGAGAGTGGTTTAAAAACACATTAATGAAAAGTGTACAAACATCAGCAGAAGACACGCACATTATCGAGCATTTGTTAGGGGTACAATTATTTATTGATTTTAGGGATCTTTATTCCACTTTCACATTTAAATAAACAGAGCGCTGCTTTCACTTCCATGCTGTGCTACAGTCCTGCTAATGTAAAAAAATATTTGCATTGAAATAAGACTTAAAATAAGGTTCTTCTTCACCTGAATTCAGTACAACAGAGCTCCAACGGGCAAAACTAATAATATACTTCATTTCATACTTCTTAGTAATCATATTACTCTTCTACTCTTCAGCCGCAACTTTCAGGAAAGTTTTTCACAGACTGCTGCTGAAGAGTGTGCGCCATAAACTCATGTTTACAATGTTTACTGAGGTAATAAATCAAGAGAGAAGTAGAGTACTTTTCTCATAGACTTCTATACAACCAGAGGAGTCGCCCCCCGCTGGTCACTAGAGAGAATGCAGCTTTAACACATGAAGAATCGGCTTCACTCGGCAGAACCAGAGGTTGCTGTCTGGTGTGCGTGCGACACAGCGGCATGACCGCTCCCAAAAAGTGAAGCCAAAAGATCTTGATAGCCCCCTAGGCGCTGGATTTGATATGTTGTCCGTGAGCTAAGCACGCATTTTAAACGTCAATGTTGCCGTTGATCATTTACATTTAATTGTGGGAAGCCATAATCGTAATCACTACTCATACTAATAGTGCAATAGAGTCTCCTCTGGAAGCACAACTCTGCACATCCCATTTTATTAAAGTTCTATTGATTCTATGGAGCAGCACCAGACAGTGTCTTATTATCTACACAAAGAGATTCACCTCCTGAGGTAGAGCTTGTAGGGCGTGTTGGTGAACTTCTGGAAGTCCCTCAGGGCCTTCATCTCCTTCCACACCTTAACGATGTTCTTCAGCAGGGTCCTGTCTTTCTCCTGCTCGCTGTCTCGCAGCTGCCGAGTGTTCCTGCGATAAACAGCGGAGAGAATAATACCTCGTCATGGTTCTTAAGAGGGGACTTTGGATTCTAGAGTGAACAGGAAAATCAGGGGAACTCACCGGACCTCCAGACTGTACTCAGATATCCTCTGCTGCATGGCTTGAGTGAGGCTCTCCCCGCCGTGGATCTCAAGTATATTCCGCAGTGCACTCCTCAGTCCGTTCAACTAAAGCACACAGGAAATACACAATGTACACGGGTGGCTTGTTTGGATAATACACCAAACATGTTCTGCATGTATTCAGGGATGTTTTCACAGAGTCACCGTCACAGTCGTCTGGTGATGGTTTACCTTGTCAGTGAGGTGTCCTGTGAGGTTGTTACCCTGCCTGGTGAGGTACTGATCGTACAGCTGAGCCAGACGGGCCCCCAGGACATGCTCCCGACTGAAGAGTGGGTGATGGGAGAAGATCAGCCCAGAGACGTCCACATCCAGCTGGTAGTCTCCCTCGGGGTCCGCTGCACCAGCGATATACAGATTTGCATTCTTGGACTTTAGCGCCTACGATAGCGGATAGAACAACAACATCATCCATCATGCAACGCTCTGGAAAATAATAATCACAGTTAAAGTGGGTGCTTGCGGTTCACTCGGGCATATCTAAGTATGTGTGCAAGCTTAAAGGAAGCGTGAAACAGATTGATAGCACCGTCGGGGAGGCGCTGTAATGAAAAGTCATGCGTGACAACAATGTAAGATAAACACTCAATTAAACTACAACAGAAGCTCTGTTCTCTCGATGATCAAATGTGGCAGCTGTGTCCGTCTGCAGAGTAAAAAAAAAGAAATACATGGGAAGACAAGAGTTCTTTGGGGGTTTCCCACTCAAACACTCCCAACCAGAGAACCACAACACATCTGTGTCACCTGCATTGTTTGCTTTTTTCAGGGTCTCCATATTTGTCATGTTTTGCTTCTGTGGTCCTTCACGCCAGAATTAAAGGAGGGATGGACCGATAGAGCAGAACACTCACAATGAGTTGATTGTGGTGTATTTTCTGATGGGATGATAGTGAATATACTCATGAGTGACTTGAACAAGCAAGGGGACCTTTTGATTTATGATTATTGTGACTTTAGTGATTCTGAATTAACCCTTTAAAACTCAGTAACAGATGGAGGCAGCAGGAGAGCAGCAGCTCCTCTGTCCTGAGAGGTAGAATCAGTGTTTCAGTGAATGGAGTCTGGTGTGTTTGTAGATAGATAACATTCTTCAGAAGGAAACTTAACATATTGTGTGTGTCTTTTAATGGAGTTTAGATGTATCTGTATATTGTCAGTAGAGATGATATCACAGATGTGTCAGCCTCCACCTCTGCTCTTTCCCCCGATAACAGTCGCCCCCTCCCTCCCTGTCCCTTTGTATCAAATGACACACTGACCTTTTTCTTTTTCTCAAGATTGCAAAGGGGTTAGAGAACACCTTTCCAGTGTGTGAATGTGCACGGTGCTTTAGATGTGCCAAATGATGGAGTGATGGAAGTGAGAGTGAGTGTGTCTGACCTTCCTGTACACAGGCTGCAGTGCAGGGTCCAGGTCCTCCTCCATGTGGAAGAGAGGGGGTCTTGTGGATGATTCCTTTATGGGGTCGGGCAGAGCCACGATCCTGCCGTCATCACCAAACCACTTCTTTCCCTTAATGAAGAATTAAAATATATACAGTATATATTCATGGCTCCAGGGCCTGCGACTCTGTTCAGCTGTCTGCCATGTTGGTTGAAATTACCTCCTCCATTTTCAAGATGCGGTTCTCCAGAATGTTCTCATTGATCGGAGACACAGGAGGCCTCTCCCCGACATACAGACCCTCGTCCTCCAGGTAACGAGGCTTCATGTTTTCAGGCAGTTTGATGGAGGTTGGGGCTGTGGCAATGACAGATAAAAGGCAGGTAAAAGATCCTCAGCAGAATATCAAAGCCGACAATACATCAGGTGCTTTTGTACATTTGAGAATACCTGTTCGAAAACTTGGCGTGAAGAGGAGCTCGCTCTCCTGCTGAACAAGTTTTCGGTACCCGACGTACTCTGCTTTCTTCACTTCCAGGAAGTCCTGTGTCGATTGTTCAATGACAAATAAATTGTCCTCTTCATCTCGCACAAGTGGAGCTTCTTCATTCTGCCGCAGGACAAAGAATATGAGGCGTCGGGAATCTACAGAAAAGGTGGAAATAGTCGCGATGCACCACGTCATTTCTTACAATATTGTTGTCTGCGTCTTACCTGGTCTTCATGTTCATCTTGAATATCTTCTTCAGCATCTTCCTGCTCTTCAGCTTCTTCTTCCTCTCTGTCCTCCTCAGCTGTTCTTCTCCGTTTGTCTCTTTTCTTGCTCTTCTTCTCGGTCCCATCTCGTGGATCCGGCTCAAAGTCCAGTGTAAAGAAGTTGTAAGCCTCCTCAGCGGTCGGCAGGCCCTTTTCTGTCTGTATCTGCAAAGAATGAACAGATAAATAAAACACAAATGATTTGTTCTCGGCATTATTGCGATCTCGTCTCCGTCCTCACCCGTCTGGCTGCTTCTCTGAACTTGACCCTGCTGCTGAGGGCCAGGGGGTCCTCGTGTCTCCCAGCTCTGCCTGGATCAACCTGTGAAACACTTGGCGTTACATCTCCACTGCACCGGGTACAATCATGGTGAGAGGACTGTTTGACGCTCACCTCTCGGTCAAACCGGGTTACAGTGTCTCTGTCTCTGAGGCTCTGCAGGCGACTGGCTGGCTCCAGAGACGCCTCCTGCTGCTGGAGGCTCTCACCTTTAGACTGGAAACAGTTTGGGAAGGGCATATATTTGATTATCTTTAATTCGATTACAAGCTGGTTCGTGAAAAAGAAAAAGGATTTGGGTTTACCCTGGCTGCTCTCAGTCGCTCTTCCAGGCGACGTGTCACTAAGCTGTCCATATGAGAGTCGGGAGTTTGAGTGATTCGTGAGGAGACACCTAGAAGACAAAGCATGTCATTAAACAATAATTACATGTAATAATCAGTATTGGGGTGAATATTTACTACCTTGGTACTGTACTTGGTACTCTTTGGCCTAATCTTGTGTGTGTTGGGACCTATTTTGTGCTCTTTTACCATCTAATCTTCTTGTAATGTCTAATTCTTATTACTATTTTATTGTTAACTTACCTGCTCAAGGACTATGAGTGGAAATTAGCAATTTTCTAAAACTTGGCACATTACATCCCCCCTTTTGTAATATAAGGTTCATGTTTTTTTGGTGCACCAAAAGTTTGGATATGACAGTGTATTTTTTTTAGTTATTTAACTTGGGTAAAGGTGTTGTATGGGTGCATTTTGAGAAATTGTGGTCATTTTGTTCAGAGTTTTGTGTGCTAAAACATCCATATACTGTATACTGTATGCTGCACGATAAAAATCACACAGCACTGTTTCGGTACTGCTTCTGATATTGTATTTTAATGATATCATGGACACTAACCGCTCAGAGACCCAGTCGGGGGTCTTGATAAAACCACAGGGTCAGCTGCCTTTTCAGCCGATCCCTCGTCTTCGCCGCGGTGCTGAATGGTGGACATCTCCCCCACATCCTCATCATCATCCTGGGCTGAAGATCGGTCAAGCAGCTGACATTTGTCAAGAGATGGAATCATTATGAATCCCGCTGGAGCTTTAAAAAGTGTGCACTATGAAGCTAATGCATATAAAGGGTGCAAAGGGAAGACGTACCCTTTTCTTCCGCCTCTGTCTCTGAGCTCTTACGGTGCGTTTCAGCGTCTCTCCTGGATCTTCCTCACTGCTTTGAGGTTCCTGCTGCAACACAGACATACAACTAAGACACAACAGCAACAGCATACAAACTGTACTTCTATCCACACTGGTTATTTTAGCACAGCTGGAAAAAAAAGGTTTCATTAGCAGAGGAAAGAGAGAAGGAGTTTGGTGTTTGAGCAGCCAGCAGCACTACACACAGGAGGAGGGGTACAGCCTACAGGCTAAACTACAACACACACACACACACACACACACACACCAACCTTCATTGCAGTTCGCTGCTTCCTCTCACTCAATTTGGTGGACGGAACCAGAGCCTATCGAGTATAATTAGATTTTCTAAAGCGTTAACAGCTCTTCTATCTGTGTGTTTCTGTCGTGTGTGTGTGTGTGTGTGTGTGTGTGTGTGTGTGTGTATAAAGTGAGACACTCCTCCAGGTCTTGTTGAAGCTCTGGCTCTGGATGAACCCACACGGTTACTGTTCCACTGATCCACAGAAACAGATCAATATATCACGTTCACCTGTCATAACTTTACCTGGCTGTCGTCCTCGTGTTTGTTTCCCCCCAACGTGTCTTGCAGGGCGCGTCGTTTCTTCCGCAGTTTCTCTCGAATGTCACTAGAACAGAAATAAAGAGTTTTATTAAAAACTGTTAGTGCTAACGTTAGCTTTGATAGCTAAAAGTAGCGTCTCAGAGACGGGGACGCTAACGTTTTAGCTAACCATAAACTATACAAGAAAGACAACACACAGCTGACTATGTTTACGTTACCTTGAGGACGCCATGGTCGCGAGGATAGTTTTATTTTCAATGAAGACAAAGCAGAAAGTCACAGGACTGTTGTAGTTTAAGCTAACGTTAGTCTGTATTATAAACAAACCGTAGCTAGCTTGCTACGATGTTTGCATCACTGCGCTCGTGCCCCCCAAAACATTGTCATTTTCTGAGCAATATTTCTCTCTCTATACTGAACTTAACGTTTGTAAACGAGAGCCGTTACCGCTGCCTAGTAACGAGATAAACTACCCCTCAACCTACCTTGAGGGGTAAAACCAGCCTCAATCATACATTTTCGCGTTAAGTCCCGCCCTACTATGCTGTGATTGGCTAATAGTCGCTGCTTCGACGCGGCCTCGCATCCTTGTGATTGGGTGCTAGCTCCACCTTTTTATTTCTTTCATTTTGATTTGGTCAAGAGGTCCATGGAATTTCTTTAAACAATCAGAAGTTGAGAACTCCCGATCTAGACCACATCGGACCGGGTCCAGATCAAAAACCGCTACTATACCAAGACTGAACTATCCTAAACTAGAGAGAGCCAACGACTCTTTAATGTGGTGTAGTGTTTTTTGATCTGGTTCAATGTGGTCTAGATGTGAAAAAGAAAATATGAAATCTTTATTTTTTGCATTTTTTTTCTACTGTTATGTTTTAAAAGTATTTTCTGGGTTAATCCAGTCCATCTTTGACCAGTCTAGGTATTCGTTTTTGATCTGGACTCAGTTCAATGTGGTCTAGATATTTAAAAAAAAAGTAATACAAAAAGATAGAAATAAAAAAAAGTGAAATTCTCTTTTTTTACTTTCACAATAAGAATAAAGGTTTCACAAATTTGAAAGTGGGTTTAAGACAGCGTTAAGGCTTTATATAACTGTTTAACACACTTTCTCAACAGTAAGAGGAGCAAAAACAACAACAACGTAAATTATGTTTCCCTTAACTGCCAAATCGTAAACTAGCTTTAGCGTCGTCTACCGGCCGTCTGTAGCCAGTGTGAACCACACTTTATAGCTAAAGTGTGAAGAAAGTCGGTTAACAATGTAGCTGGCTCGATAAAACATTCATCTCCAGATTGAGGTCTAAACGTGTCATTTAAAGCAACTTAAATATAAAATATTATAACGTTGGGATACTTAGCATATTTTTTGCCGTTCTCCATATCTCTCTTTCCATTCGTCCAACGGGCTGTCAATCAAACTATTAAGAAACCGGTAACGGGTCATCAAGTCCGAGAAACCACATATGCACAAAGCCAAACACATATTCTCCTTTAACTGTTGTTTTTGGCACTATTTCCAATAAAAAACATATGTTTTGACTTTTCATGTTATAATTTGGAATATCTTTATCTCACACATGCTTTTGTTTAGCCTCTTTGTAAAGGAGAACAAGCTCTAGCAGTCAGCAACATTTATTTAAGTTATTATTGATCCAACTCCCAGCCACAACAAATACATCAGAAACGTATTCGAGCTTTATCACATAATATAATCTCACATCAGCAGATAGGTCTCGATAGTAACAACATAACTAGCAGTACACACATCTGTATAAAAATATAGTTTGACCACATGTGTAATAAAAAACAAAAGAGTGATTAGCAGTTTGTGTTTTATGAATAGTCCTCTGCCAGTGTGTCGAAGTAGTTTGTGTCTGCATAGAGCAGGAAGCCAGAGAACAAGCTGTCAGCCCAGCCCGGGTCTGCAAATAATCCATTCTGGTCGTGGAAGAAGATCTCCAGCCAGACCTCGTCCTCTGGGTTCAGGGCCATCACGGTGGCCCCAGACGCCACGTCGTGGTTCCCCGTGTTGGCGTCGAAGGTTTTGATGCGATACTGCCCGTTGTGCACCAGAGCGATGGCCAGGTGCTTGTTGGCCAGCGTGATGTCATAGGAGAAATAATAAATCCCCGCGTACGCACAGATGAACTTGCCCGTCTGCGGGTTGTAGTGTCCGCCCTCGTCAAACAGGACCTTGTTGAACTTGATGGGGGTTTTCTCTGCAGGGTAGCTGCTGGTGATTCCCACGGAGAAGGCCGATTTAGGCAGCAGGCTGCCACACCTGCAGGTTCCTGCGGTTCCACGTGACCCTCTTTGGCCCTGGTTCCCTTTCTCTCCGTCGGTGCCGGGAGATCCGGGAGGGCCCAAATCTCCGTTCTCTCCTGCGGGGCCTCGTTTCCCAGCGGGGCCACGATCACCTCGGCCCCCGATCTTTCCCGTTGGGCCAACTCTGCCCTTCAACCCTGAAACAGGAAACAAATAATAATGTTGGGGTCATCATTTCTGCAGTTACTGATAGAGAGAAGTCCTTCTGGAGAAAATATCTGTGGGAGTCAACGGCAGGAGATAATTATTTTAATGATCCCGTTTGAATTGGGCCATGAATTACACACGTTCGTAAATTTAAAAGATAATTTTTGCACGTCAAAAAAAGCTTCAGTTTGTGTGAAACCAATACGGCCGTTACCACGTTTTTATGAGTCCCACTGCTCTTCTTGGCAAGACCCGCCCTGTGCATTCAAGCGCTGGGATTGGCCAGGCGTCCACCGCTCGCCGAGGTACCAGTAACCTGATTGGTTTCAGATCCTAAACACCCCGACCAATCAGCTATACTGAGCCTGACTACTGGAGGTCTATGTCTGACCTTAACCGATAGTCTCCGTCTAAACCAGCTACGCAGAAAGGTTTTGCCAAGAAGAGCAGTGGGATTCATAATTACGCGATGTTACCTTGGCTAGCTAGCTAAGTTAGCGATGTTCCTCACAAATATAACGTTATCTTCCCTGATGTGTTTTATCCAGAGATAAGATAAGAGAAAGAAAAGTGAGACCCCAGAGAGACGTCACTGAAGCTACTTTTGAGTGCGTCGTCTTTCACGTATTTCCTTATACTTTTTTTGTTTTGTTTTATGACATAATGCGACTTTCTTGACGTGCAAAATTATCTTTTAAAACAACAAACATCATATTATGTGTAGTTCATGGCACAATTCAAACAAGATAAAACAATTATTTGTCTCTCACCGTTGACATCCTTACATGTTTTTTCCCCCCAAAAAGAGGGGCGGGGCTTCAACTTATCTATAGAATGCATCAATTATCTGTCTTTTGAATCAGCGTCTGTTCTGCACATGTTGAATCAGTCAAAGGAAACACATCCATATGATGTATTAAGTCACTCTTGGATTAGCGCCACCTTGACATTTGAACAGCACATTTAAACTATGTTATATTTAGTTAAGGAATACCCTGGAGCTACAGGGAACGCTGTGAATCACGATATGTTTGTGCAAACACAAGCGAGTTCTGTGTGGCGTCAGGTTGAGGTGGAGGTATGTGTTTACATTCCTGTTTCCACACATAATGGAAACACAACGTGACGTTTACTTATCACCACCAACAGATTTATTGCGGTTCAGATGATATCACGAGCATAACTCTGCTGGAGGAGATGATAAGCTTTCCAAATATTTTATATTTCTTATGGCAGTTTTACCTCCTGAATAATTCTAAAGGAAATTAATCTTTACCAAGCTGTGAACAACCAGGATGAACTGTTATTGTAAGGCGTATGGTGGAAAGCTCTGGAATAAAAGTGAGATTTTGATCTATTTTTCTTCCATAACTCGAGGAAATAAAACATTTATTTTACTACTTTGTCTGTTTACGTCTGTAGATTTCTACTAAATTCACCAAAAGTTACCATTAGATAATACCTCATTTGCATATTTAAACTTCAGAAAACTTGTAATACAATAAATACTCCTCTTAATGTGAGTGGTGAAGTTTCATGGTGATATCTATGAGTTCATTTTTTTGCCCTATTCACCTGTGTCTGCAGTGTGTTCTATTCCTTCACACTTCTTTTCATAACCACGCTATTAATGGCAACAAGTTTTTCTATGTAAGTCATCACTTCATCATGCCAGCTGCCAAGTAAAGGAAACTTCTTTTCTGTGCCAGCTGTTCTCTTGCTCACATCTTTATACTGTTTATCTATCGCACATAAACTGATGCCGGATCTGTTTATGTTTCATAAAATACCTGCGTCTCCCTTCTCTCCCCTTTCACCCTTCCTGCCATCTCTGCCATCTCTTCCCGGGATACCCACATTCCCATCCGCTCCCGGGGGCCCACCGGGACCGGGTCTGCCGGCGGGGCCCGGTGACCCGGGGACGCTGCAGATCAGACGTGGCGCTCCTTTGACTCTGGTGTCAAACAGCTGTCCGAAGACACAGTGGGAGAGACACACCAGCACCATCAACGCCCACAGCTTCACATCTGGAAAACACAAACAATCAGTGGTCACAGAACGTTATCCACGTCTCCTGTGCTTTTAGGACACACATGGAGATCATCTTTCCATATATATATGTAGCATTATTTATCAATAATTAAAAGCAGAGAGGTTTTGTTTTTGCAGATGTTTAAAAGGGAAAGATAAGAAGCAAATGATGAGAAGACCATAAGAAGACAGCAGCATTGGCTGCAGTTTATTTTTTAATGTATACATTTCAATTTCCCTCACTACCTAAAACAGTTGATGGTAGTTTTCTCCTCAAATTATCAATTGAGACAATCTGTACAGCTTCATATTCCTGTTCCTGCAGCCTCTAAGTAGCTAAGAATGTCTTTATGTTTAAAGCTCTCTCTGATTATAATAATCTACCTGTAAATATTCCATCCATCCATATCATCGTGTCTTCTTATTATAGGATCAGTTGGTTCATAATGACGTCTCTATTATTATGTCTTTATTGCGTAATGCTATCACTGACGTTGATCCTTTTTCATGCTCTGTTTGAGTTTGACCTGTCTTATTATTTCATATTTATATATATTTTTGTTATATTTTGGTATCGTTTAATTATCTTGTTCTTGTTTTTGCTTAAGTGTATTGTATGATTGAAAATGAGACAGGACATCTCAAAGGGTTTATTCCTCAAAGATGTTGAATAAAAGACAGAAACAGTGCGTCTCGGTGCCAGACTCTTCAACAAGGTTCTGACCACAACCTGTTATCAGTTTTCATGATGCTATAAAACACTTCCAGTGGTGTTGTCATGGACGCAGACGGAACAAAAGCATAGTTAGCAATAATTAGTGGATCTAATTTGTGATGGAGAGCAGCATGAGGCCAGATGTGGCTCACAGGCTGATGTTCTGCCTCTCATTGCATGTGACCTCAAACCAAACCTTTGTCTCTGTTCCAAGTCCCAAAAACATTCCAGAATTATGACATAACATCCAGCTAAATTCCTGTCAGGGGAATCTAATCATGAAGCAACGACTTGATTTTTATACGTTTATGTTTCAGGGAGAGAAACTGACAGATGTTGGACATCAAACATTTCATTATATAATCTATGGAAGGTGATCAAGATGTTTTTCTTCGGGGGTTTTGGGCCAAATGCAAAAGACAATTGAAGATTTATGGACTCCATTGATACACTGGTTTGTTCTCTGCACACATGGGTGTGAGAATGTGAGCTTCACATCTGCTCTCTGGCTGTCTGTCAGAATGTGTAATCATCTTTATCTGGATTTAAAAATAAATCTTAATAAGTCTTTTCTTTTAAACACACGCCACAAGGGACAAATGACGTGCGTACTGACGGGACAGTAAACACGAGGAGATAAACAGGAAGGACACGTGCAGCTGCTGTGAAACACACACACACACACACACACACACACACACACACACACACACACAAGCCTGTGTGCTGTTAGCGTATCCAGCATGTTTTTAGGGGCAGTGACCTGGCCTCAGAGCCGGTGTGAGGTCCTGTGAGGGAGAAACCCCGCCCGGCAGTTCTGCTCTGCAGCGATGAGGTCAGCGTTGGTGAAACAGCTATTATTAAAGAAAGAGTCGTCGCTTTACAAACATGTAAACACGATGAGGACACTGATGCATGTGAGAAAAATGCTCTGACATGGATTTACATGCAACATTGTTTTTCATGCACTGATTATTTGAAATTTTTGTCTATTTTTCCTCCATAACTCGTCTTCTGTCAGACTAGAGGAAATAAAACATTTATTTTATACTTTGTCTGTTTACGTCTGTAGATTTCTACTAAATTCACCAAAAGTTACCATAAGATAATGCCTCATTTGCATATTTAAACATAACATTTCAGAAAACGTAGTGACTAAAAATAACTGTCTTAATGTCAGCAATGAACTGGTGAAGTTTCATGGTGATATCTATGAGTTCATTTTTCAGATATCATTCATTGTCAACAATTACAACAATGTATTAATAAAAACATGGAGAACGTGGGCAGTATTCTCTCTGATTCATGGAGTGATACAAAGAGATATCCATAACTCCCTCTGTAAAAACCTTTGACTCCACTACTGTATGTCAACAACATGAATCCAATGTTTACATTTATGTTCTGGAAATGTATGAAAATGAGCACATATTTAATAAAATAATGCCTTCTTTTGCATATTAGTTACAATTTGCACCTGTAGTGTTAAATCTTAAGCTACACCTTTAAAAGGGAAATAAGTCAACATTCATTCGAAAGTAAAGCTTTCTTTTAGTTTCGTCTTTCATCAGGACGTTTCCCAGTGAACACGTGGAGCCGGTCAGCTTCTTACAGATGAAATAAAGAGATTGTGTTTTGGCTTCTCTGCGTCCACTTTAAACAATGGCAGCCTCCGTCGGGGCCTCTGGCTGCTTTGTAATTGAACTCAGGCACACGTTTAATGGTTCCTTGGGTCGGCAGGTGGTTTATAAAACCAGGTCATGGTGTTAGAAAAAGTTTGAGAAGAACAAATAAGACATCGGACTTCTTTTCCTTATTTCAGTAAATGTAATCACACGCTGACACGCACAGACATGTGCAAAGTTATTCAAGGTATTCACTGTGAATCCTGCAGAAGCCTGTGTTTCATCATGTGGTTTAAGTCCCTGGATGAAGTATGTAACAGTGTTCTTACCCCACATTTGGCAGCTGTTCATCTCCAAAAGCTGATCCCACGCTGTGTGTTGAGTGTCCTGCGTCCTATCTGCTCAGATCCCGGTCTCCTGTGAGATTCGACCCCTCGGTTAACATGTTGTCCGTCTCTCTTTATTTCCTGCCGTGCTTTCATATGTGTGCGTACATGAGCTCAGCTGCCTTTTTCGCTGCTGACGGTGTTTTGCAGCAGCAGCAGCAGCAGTCTGCACTCGCTCCATCCAACCCTCCCTCCTCTTCCTCTTCCTCCTCCTCTGACCCACTCCCTTCTCCTCCCTAAAGCAAACAGCCAGCATCCAGACTCTGCGTGTGCAAACAGAATCAGCTCCATTATGTCATGGGTGAGGATTCCTCCCACATGAGACACTTGGACTTGGTAGAATAAGGCTGCTGTTCTATGAAAAGTCAGATTTAATGAATGGGAGAAGTCATTTGTGCCTCATTGACCTCACAGTTTCTGACTTTGTGCTCTAGATGAGGCCAGAACTGATGAGGAAGTGTGCTGAAATTATTTTAATTTTCAATTATTATCAAATATCATTACATAAAATGATATGATTATATTAGCTGTTTTTCTTGATTATCATATCAAGTTCCTGCCAGTAAAGGAAGAAGTATTTCGACCATTTACTTAAGTAAAAGTAGCAATACCAAAGTGTAAAAATACTCCAGTACAAGTAAAAGTCTCAAAGTATCAAAAAGTGAAAGTACTCATTCTGCAGGAAACGCTCCTTGTGAGATATACAAGATGATATATGACATTAATACTGATGCATGAATGCACATTTACTGTTGTAGCGGGTTGAAACTACTTTATATACAGGTAGCTGTTTAGATTCAGTTCTGCTTCACACATTCAAAATGATGTTTTGCTAAATAATTAAACGGTTACTTCAGAGCAAAGGGAGGAAATGTGTCTTTGGTGGAACTGCTGATTCCAGATGTCTATAAGTTATAACAGACATTCACAAATCATCTTTAACAACACACAGTATTTCATAAGCTTATCATCAGCTTTTCTATGTAAAATTTTAAAAGTAATTGGTAATTACAGCTGTCAGGTAAATGTAGTGCAATAAAAAGTACTTCTATTTCAAATATAGAGCATAAGAAATCCTAAAACTGTACTTAAGTCAGTTTGAGGGAGCTTACGGAAAAATATGAAATATTAAGTATTTATCTTTTTTTTGGTAGATTATCATAACAATCTCTCTGTGACGTAAAACAACATTATCACGGTCTCCTGTTGTTTCCGTCTACACTCATGCAGCAGCAGCAGCAGCAGCAGCAGCCATGTTGTGTCCAAACAGAATGGGTCTTTATTCAGGAAGTGAAAGAAAAACAAAGGTTGTAATCAACACCCCATTTAAATACAAAACCAACAAAAATAAAAATAAACATGATATTCATTTTGCATATCAAAGAACCATTCAGTAATAATTACAATCCAAACACCTCATAAACCACTTTTGTGAATCTATACACAAACTCTGATTTAGAAATAAGTCACTTTGACAATAAAATTACAAATATTCAGCTTTAA
>NW_022280073.1:0-10961 GCF_004355925.1 Anarrhichthys ocellatus
ACACACACACACACACACACACACACACACAGGACAGAACACAACAGCTCCTGTCACTGCTTCAAAGTAATCAAAGCTTTCAACCAGCCAATTTCTTATCACTTTGTTGTGAAGCAGCTACAGTTTTCAAACAAAATGTCCGTAGATTGACCCATAAATGAATCCTTTCAGCTCTAGCTTACTGTGTTAAAAACTTGTGCGGAGTAGCGTTTCTCTAAAATATTAAGATATTTGAGTATAAAACCAGGTTTCTATGGAGAGCCAACACTGGTGTCTGACAGTATTCTGTGAACCTGCTGCCATGTGTACATGCGTTTGTTTTTATCTGATACTCCAGCTCCATTAACACACCACCGTCACCAGAAGACGCTTCCTTATACATTGTGATTCATGAATGGTGTTTAAAGAAGTGAACAGTGTGCTGGTCCTACCTCTGCAGTCTGAGCACAGTCTTTGGTTCTTTTATGGAGCAGAAACCAGCTCTCCTCATACCTGAAGAAACACATCGCATACACATAAACACACCCTCCATATACATCAACGCTTCTGGAAATTGACTGTGTGTGTGTCTGTTCTTGTACTTGTTACATAGAGAGGACCGTAACAAGTTTTTATCGACAGAGTGAGGACATTTTTACCGGTTTGAGAATTCAGACTTGGTTTTAAGGTTTGGGTTATAACTAGGTTTAGGTTAGGGTTAAACATTTAGTTGTGATGGTTAAGGTAAGGGGCTAAGGAATGCATTATGTCAGTGTCCTCACAAAGACAGAAGAACAGTGATGTGTGCGTGTGTGTACCTGCTGAGGAGGTCCAGTCCAGCACTGAAATGAGGAAGGCTTTCTTCAAACCTGAACAACAGAGAATCACACAATGTTGACTAATGATTGAATAATGTGAGCATTCATACAATTCAGAGATTGGAGAATAAACAAAGTCAGGGTTTCCCCATGAGAATCTTTCATAGGTGAAGTCACTGACAGTTAACATATTGAGCAGGTCAGTGTAAATGCAGCCCACCCCACACACAAACGGGTTGAGACCTGGTTCTATTTTG
The DNA here is from genome assembly GCF_004355925.1 of Anarrhichthys ocellatus. Taxonomy (NCBI): domain Eukaryota; kingdom Metazoa; phylum Chordata; class Actinopteri; order Perciformes; family Anarhichadidae; genus Anarrhichthys; species Anarrhichthys ocellatus. The sequence continues at coordinate 1,055 of NW_022280073.1, forward strand.
ACAGGCTACTACGTTACAAGGACTATCTCACATTCACACACATTATGTTTTCTGTAGAGCTTCATATTGGTTCACATTTTTAATAATTTCCAGGCCTACACTCTCCTACAGGATTAAACCTCTGCAAACAATGACCCGGCCACACCTATAATAAGTCAGAACCCCCCAAAAAACATATGATTACAAGAATAATAATACCACCTGCCTCCAGAAATGATACGAGTGCGACTGAAAGCTGAATTGTCAGTTTTGCTCTAAAGGTTGGCAGAGCAGTTTCGAAGAATGTTTGACCTCGATAGTAAGACCTTTAAATCACAGTTAACACACACACACACACGCGCACACACGCAGGTTCTCTGCTCACCGGGGCTTCCTCCTGATTTTGGTGTCTCTGGATTTGTCTCCAAGGGTCTTGAAGCTGGACGGAGGAACGTTAGAGAGACACATAGAAAAGTTCAACGAGGATGTAGAGCAATGTTGCCTTTGCACACCAAGTTAAAAACATAGTATATAGCAATATGGGCTACATTTGTACTTTTACCAAACGTGTTTCACAGTATGTGATGCTCATTCAACTTTGTCCACACAGACGGGACCAAGCTAGCATGCAAGGTACTGGACTAACCAGTAACTGGGGTTCAGTGTGTTGCTCAAGTACACTTGCTATACAGTATAGACAATGAGGTAGCCAGTGACACCAGGAGCAGCTGAGGTTAAATGTGTCGACAAGTCAACACAGATAAAAAGGATACAGGGCAGCTTTTGAAAAGGACACTTTCTAGGAGCTCCATTTCAGTGTGTTGTAAAAAATGTGCTTTTAGAATTCACATCGTTGAAATTTGGATAGTTGTAATTCCATTGGCCAATTAGTTATTGATATTAATTCGTCATATGGATGTGGTGTACGTCTTCACCGTCCTGGGTAGAAAATAAAAGTCGTCACATGATGGTCAGCTGAGAGCAATATCCAGGAACAGCTAGGACCGAGCTAGCTAGGACGATAACAAACTCAACGGAGTTACGCTGCAAATTACATTCTCAGTAAATGTAACTAACTAGCAGCACACTAACGTTACAACGTTAGCCAACATAGGTGCTAATCACATCTCAATTGTGTCATCATTAAGTTTACATGTTGTGCTCTGCGACGAGGGCTACCACACACATCTCGTATATCGTACAGGCTAATGAGTTGGAGGTTATCACAGCTAGCTAAAGAGGTTAACGTTGTCAGAATGCAGACCAACCCCGTTGTGAAATCTTGCTGGACCATGTGAAGTCTTTCTCTGAAGTTTTCAAACATGATGCCTCTCAGTTCCGGTTTCTTTAACATCTAAAAACAGTAACGTGAGCTTTGGCCTTAACTGTCTGTCAACACTACTGGTGCACTGGCCAGCTAACGTCAGTTGTAAGCTACTTGCTCTGGTAGATAATGCTGGTCTTACGTCCTGAACTCGGTCTCCCAGGCAGCACCTCCTTTCCTCCGAGTCTTTCGAGCCTGGTGACTCCCACAGTTGATATCTGACAGCTTGTGCAATATGTTGTAATGTAGACGATATGTGGTGGAGTTATGTCTGCTGTAGAAAATAAATAAATATATATTTACGAAGACAGAAAGGCTGCCTGAGTGGAAAAGCTGCCTGAAAGGCTTAACTCCCATGAAAAAACATGGGAACCCATCTTTGTTCTAGCTGCGCAACAGCGCCCCCTTCTGCCTCCGTCAGTGCCTCACAGTCCTGTGTCAGGGTGCAGACAGAATGGATGTCCTCTTTCGGTTTTTTCTTCTTCCCTTTTCTGAAAAAAAAATAAGTCCCAGAGCTGCCCATCTGGTACAATGGGCCACTGTTGTCCCTCGTAAATCTGGTCAGAAAACCATAATTTTATGAGGAAAAAAAACAAAATGCTTGTCCAGCTTGTCCTTGGTTTCTTTGTTCCCCGTGGAGGCATGCGAGAAAAACAAATAGTTCTTTATGAACTCAAGGTAACACTGGGCGAGAAATGAATAAACAAAGGGCCATGTTGTGGGAGAAGTATTCCTTTAAGGGTTAAGGTTAACATTGTCAGGATGGTATGTTCTTGTTGCAATGTGCGGCTTCAGTTTAAATGAGTTAAATGCACCCGGCAGATAAATATGCAAAGTAATTTTATTGCAAATTCTCATTCAAAAGATTCACATTTATACAGATTTTTTCTTTTTACAGTTGCCTTAGCACAAATATTTATCCTTTCATGTGTTCATATTCCATTGGGGATTAAAGAGTTTACTCATTTTACCAAAAAAAAAAAAAACATAACTTACACATGAAACATGAAATGACACACAAGTTGTATAAACTTTTTGTTTTGTTTAAATCCTACACACATTGGCTGCACTGATAAAAAAATGTGCATTACTGACCAATGTGTATTGACTTATTTTATTATATTTAATACAGCCATAACATTTTACCACTCTTCTATTTAACCTCCCCTAAATCAGTTTATGAACAAACTAATAGCACCTGACGTAGTCCTAAAAGCCTTCTGACATTTCAGTAGAATCAGTGATATCCAGTGTGGGCACACATCTCCTCCTATTTCTACAAGTCTATATTTTTGCTATTTCAGAGCCACAAACCTCAGTCAGATAAAGGATCAATGAGTCAGGCGGACTAGACTAGACTAACATATTCTTCCCCTGTACTCTCTGTAACGAGGGGAGGGAGAGGGGGGATGGCAGGTAAACGAGGGGGGATGGCACCCCCCCTCATATCGCCTTACTACCCCTAGTGAAGCATAGACAAAAACGTGTTAATGGTACGTACAGTACGGGCATCACAGGCTTCAGTGGAAGGGGAAAATAAAAGATATAAATCGGTAAATAAAAAAACGTTTGTTCTTCGCATGTTACTTAACAAATAAACGGCACAAAAAAATGCAAAATACACACCTGCGAATATTATATGTCTAGGACTTTTATTGTGAAAGGTAAGAGTGGAAGGAGTGGATCTGGTCTGGCTGCCTTAGTCAGGGCACAAAGGAGGAATGTAGTTTGCCGTCTTGGTTTTCATGACTAAAACAACAGTTTGAAATGATATATTGACGTGTGAATTAATCGGACAGTATAAACGATTTAAACCTGTTCCATTGTTCGTATGAGCAAGTACTGTTTTAGGAGAGACTTGAATAAATGTGAACTTATCCTTATATTCTGGTGAGAAACCCATCCCGAACAGATTATTCCTGTTTAAATAAAAAGGCAGGACTGTATTGTGACCAGACTACCAAAGACCTGCCAAAAAGCCCCAGAGCGTTGGCACGTAGCAGTGTGCACCACAGCTTTCTCTACGTAAGCTACTGAAAACTGCACAGCAGACCGACTCGAGTTAAACTATGTGCTTTGATTAAAAAAACACAACTAAAAAAAAACACACACAGTACCTTTTCCATGTGAATTATACAAAAATATCAAGCTATTACTTCAGATACAGCAGGGAAGTATCTGAAAACTGTGACTTTTCACCATAAAGTCCATTAAGCAACGGTATCTTCCATTACAATGCGTCTTCAAACGATATATTTCACCCCTATGGAATTAAAACAATCACACAATCATTGACAAATGTAGAGAACAGTACATAGTCACTGCGTCACTATCCGACCAGTCAACAGCCATCATCAGGCCGTGCTTAAGATCAACAGTATTCAATGCTTTTTTTTTTTGAAATACCTTGCCAATGGCCTCCGACATCAATTCTCAATTCAGTGAACTCGTGAACGTTTTCAGGCGTAGCTCAGGTGCTTGTTAGCGCTTCAGAAGGGTTCTGGGGCTGGTCCTGGTCTTAATGGCTGAGGTAGTAGACTTGGTCTGGGTTAGGCCCTTTGCGGAGGCCTTGGAAGTGCTGGAACAGCTACTGACAGGAGCACTGTCCTCTGTCGGTTCCCCCGTGGTCCCCTCGGAAGTGTCTTTTGCAGCACCTTTGGAATTATGGATAGAGTAACCGCTGGCTGGAGAAGTACACTTGGTAACGTTCTTGTTAATACCCTCAGGAGTGTGCTTGGCAGAATAACTGTCTGGTGGGTCAGTGCGTACGTGTGTGGCTGTCACTGAGTTGAGAGCAGCTTTAGTTACAGTAGTTCTAGCAGCAGCAGCTCTGGCAACAGGCCTAGGATCAGCAGTCCTGGTAGTTGTCGTAGGGGTTGTGGATGAAGTGCGTGGATTTCTCTGGAGCCTTTTTTCTCTCGCATGTCTGCACGCGTCCTCCCTGACGGGGCTGAGGTCACAGTTCGTGGTGACGTTGGCGAGGTTGACCCTTTCTTGAGAGGGCTCCAGAGCAGAGACGCTGGTCAAACTCAACTCTCCAACGTTTACCTCGGCCTGTCGGTCTTCACCAACGCAACTGCCCCTCTCCGGTCTCATCTCTCCAACACGGCCACATGCGTCTCCTTTTGGTTCGTCGTCGTGGCTACCGTTGATTTCAGCAATGTGACTCACATCTTTATCACAGTTGTCCTCCCTCTGCTGGATCTCACTCTCCGATGTGACATCGCCATCATTGCATTGCACTGTCCTGCACTTCTTTGACGAAGGAAGCCCGTTCAGTCGGGGGGGGCTGGTGTCCGGTGGGAGGCCTCTCCGTCTCCTGGACGACCTCAGGACACCAGGGTTCTCACCTAGCGTCCTGATGACTGGGCCGTTAGTCAAAGGCGGAGTCCTGCCTGAATGTCTTCCTGAGTTCTGGAGACCGCCGAAGGTCTTGGGGTTGCGATAGTAGTCGGAGGCCGTTGGGTGGTGGAGGGGAAGGTGCTGATTGCGAGGCAGCTGGTGTTTGCTGTTGGTTTCCTGGACCCTCGGTTTACAGGTATTGTTAGGCCTTGTGCAGGGTCTTGGGGAGCGTCTGCTGGCCATTCCCGTGCTCGGCTTTAACGTAGGAACTGACCGGAGGCAGGAGGTTCTTTGTTCAGAGAGTCCAGTCGCCATTGCAACCTGCAACGGAAAGAGGTCATGATAGCATGATGCAGCCATGAGTCCCAAAACAAGGAAATAAGTTAGCATTTTTTATTTACGGTTCCCTTGTGTTTTTGGTTGGATGCCTGAAATAAGGTCTGCTGTTAGTTAACACAAGCTGAAGAGAGTATAACATTTTGTTGCATCAGGCACAATGAGGTCAACGATCCAGCCACCAGTGATTTCAATGAATTTTCACAGCCTCTCTTTGATTCCAGGGCATTGAACATATTGAACCACCAAGAGGGGTTGATATGGAAAAAAAGATATGACAAAGGGAGCTTTTTTGAATTGACACTTGAGATACATTTCAGCCGATGGGCCTCAACCAGGGTTTTGAAGTGTTTTGCTGTAATCCAAGATATTTAATGGAGAATTTGGGATCTATGGTTTATGAGGGCCCCTGCCCGGTACTCCTCCATAGCCCCTCGTTCTATTCTTGCTTTGAGAGGTTTCAGGTTTTTCTTATAGATCTGGGGATCTTTGATGAATAATCACGGTGTGCACAGGTTTTCTGCATACAGTGATTTGAATGTGATTCGTTTGTTTCTTCAGCTGCCATTCCAGTTGAACCATGTATGCTCAGATGAAGGTCCTTTAGACCGAAAGCACTCTGCATAGATCTAAGTGTGTACGGATATCTATTCTATTAGTTTCAACTTTTTGATCCTTCCAGCCCCTTAGGTAAGATCAAGCCAGGTGGAGCCAAGTTTTGTTGACATAAAATACGACAGTAAATTCCCCTCTGAAGCTTTTACGCATCTTAAAAAAAAGTGGATGCCAACAAGGGGCTAAATGAGACGACTTAAAGTCATCAAGCCAAACACCAGTCCTCCTTCAGCTTAGTGGTGGTGGTAATGTGGACTCATGTGACCGTGGTATAGTTCGTTTAAAGCCCAACGTGTGTGTGTGTGTGTGTGACGACATGGAGAGGAGACTGTTTGTTCTAAACAAAAATGGCGGCCCCTAAGGAGGTTAGCATAGCTGCTACAATAGCATCAGTTATATCAGAACTGGAGAATATTACATAATTGAAAGAAGAGCAGAGACCGACACTGAAGGCTTTTATCGATGTAAGAAATGTTTTTCGCTCTTCGACTAACTGGCGTTGATAGAAGTTTAAGAGTCAGAATGCTGATGATACAAACAAGACACCTTTCAGACATACAAGGGTGAAGAAAGGATGATCAGACCTTGTTTGTCCTCCTGACCTGGAGGGAGAGCTGGCGAGGTCTCAGGAGGTGTCTCTCAGCTCCCTCTCTCCTGTCCTCCTCCACCCCCTCCACCCCCTCCCTCCTCCTCCTCCTCTGCTGCTGCTCCTCCTCTCTCCTCTCCCTCTCCCTCCTTCTCTGTGCCCGGGCGGTTAAAGGGCAGAAGGTGCTGACCACTGCAGAGCCTCCAGGCCTCCCTCTCAGAGACTTAAAGTCTCGCTGCGCTGTTGGACAACAAGACAGAGACACAAGCCAGAAAAATATATATTTATCTAAGCAAAGAGCAAGACGTAAGTAAAGCATTTTGTTGGATGAATTAACCTTTTTATAGTGAAAGTTGCCTCAATCATTAGAGTATTTAAAAGATATACCACGCTCACAAAGACTGACGAGACTGGATCTAAAGTTACGAGGAACTTTCATTTTGTGTTCGTTTTGGCGGTCCCTGTGGAAAAAAGCGATACTGTTTCCATGAGCACCAGAGTCCCTTTAGAAAACCTCTTATTTTACTACAGCAGGGGTCTGATAGGCTGCCCCTTGCAGTCCTGGTTCTGATTCTCCTGTGCCTCCCTTCCCTCCAGCAGGCCCAGCAATACGGCCTGGTTCTCTAGCAGTGGTGTCGGTGTCGGCTCCCATCGGGGACCGGTGGTGCAGCGAGGCAAAGCTCTGCTCCTGGACGAGGAGGAGCAGCGGCTGCTGGCCGGCGTGGAGCTCTTCTCCTATCGCTGGAGCTTCCGACTGCAGGACAAAGGCGTCAGTGACCTGGATCTAGGTTGATGATGGAGGCCCCGCTGGAGTCTGAGCTGAAGGAGTTTCAGGTGAACTTGTATCTGAAGCTGACCAGGTGGCACCGGTGATAAGCATTAAGAAGAACTATATAGAAATAGCCAATCATCTCGCTGATGGTCTTGTTTAATTATGTAGGTCATAAAGAGGCGACATTATTAAATTTAAACTGTTTCATCACCAGTAACTGGTAGCTGGGTGGGTGCCAATTCGCTTCCAGGGAAAACAGCTGCCCAGGCACTATATACTGTAGTAGCTGCCCACTGCTCCTAATACTAGGATGGGTGAAATGCAGAGGCTTAATTTCACTGTGTGCTGTGTACAATACGATGTGTGACAATAAAAGTTTACATTTTTAGGTAAAAAAATCCACCCTGAACCCAATGTGACTCCTCACAGGCCGACACACAGACAGGTCAGAGGACGAGTACCTGTGCTTCTACTGAATAATCTCATGGTCTTCCCCTCAGCTGCAGTCCTGTGATTGGTGGAGCGACAGGAGGTAAGATGCTGAGCGCCAGATGGCTTCTTCGCTCGTCCGCTCGCTAAGAAAGCCATGTTGCTAGGCAACGCTGCTGAACCTGAAGTGAAAGAGGAAATGCCTTTGTTGATTTCGGAGGAGATACAGTATGGCAAACACAAAGAACTGTGGGATTCCCATGCAGCTCGTATTTTTTTTCCTTATTCAAAGCACATTAACTGAAGCTGATCTTCAAACATGGAGAAAGGATCTCTGACGATCCAGAGATACGAGATGAATTTAAACACAGCGGTGCATCGGCCTTTCTTCATCAATTGATCAGTTCTTGTCCACACAGTAACGGTTACATGATGAAGTGGAGCCGAGCTCCTAGCACTGACTCAGTTCAGACCACTCCCCGTGCGGCTCACCTCTCAGACAGAGGAAAGACAAGAAGTCCTCGGTCTTGGGCCGGCGTCGGGTCAGACAGGTGACCACGGCCAGGTTGTGGGCGTGGTTGCTTCGTGGCGGTGTCGTCGAACCTGCTGGTCCCGGAGAGCTGGGAGGGGACTGGGCGAACTTCCTCTGTGCTTGCAGCCGTGGTCTGCGCACACATACATGTTCACATGGTCAGGGGCCAGTTATCAGGTACACATATCTGAAACTAATACAGTCCTGCAATAAATCCTTCATGAAGGTTCTAATGCATATTTGTAAGAAGAGAATTAAACAAAGAGAAGTTACACATGCAGGTGTATCTATTATTTTGTCCACCCCATTTATATCAATGACGCGAGGCTAAATAACAGCAAGACCTCTCTGTATACTTCAGTAACTATGCCGAGTAACTATTTTTGCAACTTTTATTTGAGGGGTGTACATTTAAAAGAGGGATCTAAATCAAATCTTTTCCATTTGATTGGACCACTAGAAAGTGAGCGGGCTTAGAGCTTAGTACGATACAGCACTACATATGACTGGTGGCTCCACGCACATCCCTCCCTCAACAGTTGGTAGATCAGGAGGAGGATGGAGAGATGAAAGGGAAACTTTGCTGATTTTCAACCCGGCTTAGTGTCACCACAGCGCAGGCGGTACATGCAGATGAAACAGTAACAGGAGCTACAGATGCTCTCTGTAATGGCGTTATTTAATACAGATCAGATTTTAAAAGGGACAGTGCGTAGGATTTGATGGCATCCAGCGGGGTGGTTCCAGATTGCAACCGACTGAATAACCCTCTGCCCTCTCTTCCCTTTCCAAGACTGAGGTAAGTTGTAGAAACGTGGCGGTGCAACATGGCGGACTCCATGAAGGGGACCCGCTCTCTATGTATATGAAGGGCTCATTCTAAGCTAACAAACATAACAACGATTCTTAGTGTCAGGTTATTATACAATAATGAAAACATAGTTATATATATTATATTCAATGTCAGCGGATAGACCCCCCCTGAAGTGCTACACACTGGCCCTTTGAGGGTGAGTACTATGGGGGGGCAGCACAGTACACCTTTTCTATAACTGTTTATAGGTAAACAGGCATGGACATGCAAACAGGCATGCAGAAACCCACACTGGAGCAGCTGACCTCTTGCTGGCAGGGTCGTCCTTGTGGCGGAGGATGCCAGCAGTGCGCCGCTGGTTAGGGCGTGTCTGTAAGGACCAGCTCCAGCTGGCAGACAGGACGGACTGACACCGGCTGATGCCATTAACCAGGGAGTCTTCAGAGAACAGTTAGAACTTTAGTTACTTCCATGAAGCCGTTTCACTACTTTGAGAAATGATCAACAATATCATGTCAATCAAAGCACCGCGAACAAAACTAAAACCAAACAGTAAATGACGTACTAGAAATAGTTTGTAATGCAAACAACGTTGAAACGCTTTGTGTCAGGTGGGACATGAATAGTGAGCTGCTGGTCACAGCTAAAACAAGAAACCAATGTTAAAGCTTTCTTACATGGATAAAAGTGCAGGAGGATAACTAGTTTAGGTTAGCTGTTAGCAGTGGTATCCAGCTAAGTCCTGCCTGGCTAAATAACAGAGCTAACAGCTAACGTATGGAGGTTAGATTATGATGCGTTCAAGCTCTACTCAGTCAAAATAAGTGTAGTGCAAAACTTTAATTATAACATGTTGTGTTGAGATGTAATCTTGTAAAATGCATTTTTTTGGCAAGAAACGTGAGACAGATCATCGGGGATTAATAATTAATTAGCATAAAACAACATGCAAACGGTAATGAAGGAGTGTATGTTGCCGTGTTGAATTGGGTATCGACAGTCGTGGAATTTCCCTGGTATTGGTATCGACCACTAAATTCCTGGTGTTATGACATTATATCCAACAACCAGAGTCAGTTGGAGGTCCCTGAAGCAAAATGTTGGGGGGGGGGGGGGGGGGGGGGGGAGGTAAAGTCGACGACTGTCGGGGCCCAATTCAACACGGAAACATAAGGAAC
>NW_022280073.1:11061-12041 GCF_004355925.1 Anarrhichthys ocellatus
CCGTGATATAATGTGCATCTATTTAGGGGTCCATGACACAGAAAAAGGCTGAGAACCACTGGTTTAGATAATGTGGATGAACGACTCCAACCTGTCTCAATGTCTGACTGTGTTTAGCCTGTCAGATATTGTCACTGTGTTCGCAGATCTCAGCAATTTACTTTGTGAGTACAACATTATTATTACTGATGGACAAAACTGGGTAGTGAAATGGAATTATCTTTTAAAGGAATTTCCAGAGTGTTGCTGGTACTGACCTCTGAGGCTTGTGGGAGCATGCGACCGCAGCGTCCTGGCCGTGACAGGAGGGCTCAGCAGCGCCCGTGTGTTCCCGGGTGCGCAGGTGTTTTTCACTGAGTGCTTGTGCTGAGGAGCGTGCACGTGTTTTGCAGTTTCTGTGTATCTGGAGCTCGGCAGCGTCCGTGCGTTTTGTGTTTTATGCGAGCGCAGCGTCCTGGTCGATGCTGAATTCTTCTGGAACGAGTGTGTACTTTCTCGTAGGTGTGCGTGCTGCACAGTGTGAGTTATTTTCCCTGCGCACGTTTTTGATTGCGTTTGCACGTTCCGTAGTGTGTGAGTGCATTTATTTTTTGGCGTGTGCGAGTCCTGAGACAAGTTATTTTTTTGCCCTTTGCTTTGTGTGTGTTTTGAAATGTGCATATTTTGTGTAGTTTTCTGCACCTGCGTGTTCGGTAGCCTGTGTGCGGCCCTCTGCTGTGGTGCGTATGCACTCGCGCGTGTAGTTTTCGGTAGTGCCTGCGTCTTTCGCTGTAAGCGTGCGTTTTTAGACGCGCGCGTGTGTATGTGTTTGTGCGTGGCGCGGTGCGTGTCTCTGAATTCCCTGAGGGAGAGGAAAAGAACTTTGCGGACCAGACGTTCTTCACACCAAGGCATCCCGTCACTGATGTCCTGTAGAGGCACACACACACACACACACACACACACACACACACACACACACACACACACACACACACACA
>NW_022280073.1:12051-17965 GCF_004355925.1 Anarrhichthys ocellatus
ACACACACACACACACACACACACACACACACACACACACACACACAGTTAGCTTTGCTCACACAGGATCATCTAGAAATGCTCAAACTATCTATTACGATCGACATTTAATCCCCTTTTTACCTCTTAAAAAAGAAAGTTGTCAGTCAGCTATTGCTAGTGGGCGTAACTGCACAATTAAATACAGTTAATTACCCACGATAGCACTAGCCTAGTTTGTGTGTGTGTGTGTATGTATGATGTATAATGTTTCTTTTTTTAAATAAAAAAAATGTATCACACAAAATGATGAATTTGGTTTATAAATGCACCTTCTATTGACACTTAAAAGTCTATAATCGCTCTAGAAAAATGGATACACTGGTCTGGTCTTATTTGAAGAATACCACTTTATGTGTGAGAATTATCATATGCCAGGTTTTGGTGCATGTGCATCAGTTCTACATCGGGCCTCGGTGGTTTGAGCCATCACGCTGTCTCTCTCTACAGAGGAGTGAGAGACACGCAAGTCTCCACATGTGTAAAGGTGATTCGGACCCAACTGCTGACAAGGATGCCCCGTCTAAATGTTGACTGGAGGAGGAAAGACATTGCACTCACATATTTCTTTTTGATGATATTCCGTTTGGGTCTGTCTGTACTCATCTTGCCAAGCGGACGCTAACGGGCACATGAATTACAGAAGCCTGCTTCTGTTGATTTTGACACTCTCGCTTTGCTTTTCACCACAGGTGTGAAAATGTGGATTCCAACCGCTCAGTTCTGGAAAAGAAGAGTCAAGAAATATACATTACAAAATATAGTGAAGCCTTTTTCTCTTAAAATGTTATTTTGACTTGATGGATGGTCAAAAATAAAGACACCAACAATAAAAAAAAAAACAAGCACAACAATCGGTACAAATGCAAAGAGATTTGTAAACGCAGTCATATTCGAATTGAAAACACTGGCAGTAAATGTTCAAAATAAAATCTGCAGAGATTTAATATAAACCCTTTGGATTGTGGAAACAAAAATGATTGAGCTATTACCTGACTTTGGCTAACGTGAACTAGCTGCCAGCATGTTTCATGAGTCAGAAAATAGATTTGTTTTTTCAGTATTGTGTTGAATTTGATTTAGTCAAAGTTGTTGCATTGCTATTATTGTGACAACAGCAAAACAAAACGACACATTTGAGAAATTTAGCTTTTTTCCTATTTTAAAAATACTTTTATAGACACCCATGTACATACTGGGCAATCTAAAGCATTGTTTTGTATCTGTATACTAATATCGAACCCTAACCAAAAATAGGAAATGTAAACTTTTGTTAAAAGAGTAATTCCAGGCTCCAGTGTTCTGATAGCTTCCACTAAAAACAGTGTATTAACTGTGTTTCTTCTTATAATGAGGCCTGGACTCCCTGCTCCCATCCATCAACAAACTACTACACATTCACAATGGGAACTGCCCTTTAGCCTGTCTTGCTCAAGGGCACCCCGATGGAGGGCTGGTGATGTGGGACAGCAGAACACTGACTGCATCTTAGTTGTCGCACGTGCACTATGACAATAACATACTGCTTAGACTAAACCTCTCATCGGCTGCACTGGATCATATATAGCTTTAAAAAGGGAGATGGGGAGCGCCTCGTGAGAGGGCGCCGCTTTAAAACACGGTGCTTGTTAATGTCAATGGACAATTGACGTGTGTAGCATCTGCATCAGTCAGGACGTGTAACAATGATGATGACAGTGTATCACAGCGAGGATTTGACTTATAGTCAAATGAAGCTAATGTACAACAATGAGCGTCCATTCACCTGCAGCAGGATTACAGGTGCCTGCAGCCACCTTAAATCGACACATCTCTGTCAGCACAGGGTGTAATGGAGTGTGGATGGCAGCCTACATTTCTGTGTAACTGCTACGATCCTGACCATCCTGACCATCATTAAAGACGCCTAGCGATGCAGGTGGCTGTGCGTCTCTATTCTGCTCATACTAGTCCTTAAAACAAAGCGAGTACCAAACAATAATCGATCACCCACCTCCAGCAGGATTACCGGCCTACATCACGAGCACACCGGCGACAACCTAAGCGAACGGCACACGGACCCACTCACACTTTTTTTTTTTTTTAAACAAACCCCTGAACAACGATTCACGTTAAAAAATATCCCAGCGGCTCCCGTGTACACCGTTAGGCCCGGTGTGCCGCTTCGGTCTCGGCACCTGCACGGCTGTCGAGCGCAGGGAGGCAGTACCACTGCGGTCATGAGAGCCGCCGTATCCGAACCGAGGCCTGCCTGTATTTTAGTGCGTGTGTATTGTTTTAATTACGGTCGGTTCAGGCGAGGAGTGACTTCCAGTTCGCTTAGTGAGCGTCCGTCACGTGACCCGGAAATCGGCCGAGGTCCATCATCCCAGTAGTTCTGATCTATTAAATGGCAATCACCGAATTTCATCCTTTCTCATCCCTCGATCCTGGCGTCACACCGAAACCAGTACGCTCGTTTGAAAGCACGGTTATTTCTAGGCGACGTTAAGATTCTAATGCGCGTCTATTCTCGCAATTAAGGTACAGGCTGCGGATGATGCCCGTCCAAAAATAATTTATATAGAAGACAAAGACAAACTGCAATACATTCTAACTAGTGCTGGGCAACGATTAACATTTTTAATCGCGATTAATCGCATGATTTTTTTTGTGCAAAGTTCAACAATGAATTCAAAAGTAGTGTATTGCGCACTTTTATTTTAAAAATACTGCTATATGAAGAAAAGTGCAGTAACATTTGCTTTGCAAACACTTTAAAGAAATAAGGTGCTTTTTAACAGCAGTATTCCCTTTACACAGTAGCAGTTAAAATACAGTTATAATGATTCTGATCATAGCTATTCAGCCGGTGTTCACAACTTTATCTTCATGTGTGTAATAGATGCAATTTGAAATATACACCTTGAAAACTGCAAACCTATCTACGTCATGTTTTTATGTTTGTTAAATTCTCAGTAGTGATAACTAAATGATATGCTTATTATACATATTCCAAACAAAACAACTTTAAAAACTCTAAAAAAAATAATTTCAATTAATAATTAATTTTTTTCTTTTTTTGGTATTTTGGTCAGACACACATGCAACGCTGATTACCGTAATATGTGTGGTATTTGTTATAAATGTACGTTGGTACATATAGGGTGATAAGAGCTGTATTTGAGGGACTTAGGACCCAGGGGAATGTAGGTGAAGGAAACAGGAAGAGACGCCACACAAGCACAGCTATTCACTGCTCGCTTCCAGGTTCTTGTGTTAAAAATGTCTGCTTAATAATAATAAAAAAACTGCGTTAACTTGCGATAAAATAATTGTCGGCGTTAATTAATTAATTAACTTGCCCAGCCCTAATTCTAACATAACATAAACCTAATAAAAACAATATTTTATACACAACAAAACTTATTGAAGAGAAAACTTGAGCCCCTTTACAACACAATCACTACTGTCAGTGGGCCATAATGTCACAATGAGATAAAAGTATATTCATTTAGTTGAATTGACTAATCTTACTTTTCTTCTGATCGTGTTTGCGTAACATATTGTGTTTGAATAGTGCATGTTTTTCAGTAGTTATACACATTGAAATGTAAAACACATTTTATATTATTTAAATGTCACTTCAGATGGGAGGCCACAGTCTGCCCTCAGTCTTATTTTGAAAGGCTCTCAGAATTTCAGCAGTTTGATCGAATTTTGCATATTCTTGCCCTGCTGTTAGTTAGTGTTCTGCTTTTCTTTTCTTTCTTTATAATAACTGATGACTGTAACTATAGATTGTATGGAGGCAGTAGTAGAGGTGAAATGATGCCTCTCTTGGTGTGGAGCATGTAGCCTACTCTTTAAATAAATGAGCAAACGTACAGTAAAGGAACCTCATTCACAGATCGTTGTATTTAGTGTTGTGGAACAACATGTTTGGGGACATAGGGACGTGAGGACTCTCCAAATAAAATGTGCACAGACTGTTTTTTTAAGCTCTGACAGTCTAATATATCCTCATGTATTTATCATTATTACAATAGTAGCCTATAAAATGTCATGGTTGTCTCTCAAAACAACAGCTAAAAAACAATTAGTACGTCTTTAAATATGTGACAGTTCGGATAAACAGCATTCTAATTAATCATCTTACTCAGCTGTGGGCCCAATTAGCGGCAGGTGTGATAATGAAGTTGAGAGGCAGTATGAGACCAGACCAGACCAGACCAGGCTCTCCACAGGTGGCAGCTTGGACTCCAGCTTTTGTCGCTCCCGTTTGTCAAATCATGCCGCTCTTGGCGTGGTTTCTTTGGGTGTTGTTTCGTGGTGCACTGGGGGGTCCGGTCCAGCTCGCGACATGGTCGGAACTTGGCGTAAATCCGGTGAAGACAAATCAGGACGGAGCCCCGCGCCCTCTGTTCTACCACCTGCCCATGTTCCTGCACGCACCTGGGCCACTTGTGCCGCAAGAGCTGTTCCAGCCGGTTCCTCATAAAAGTCCGTTTCCCGCCGGACTGACTGCGCTGCTGTTGCCGACCACGGAGGAACCGCAGAGCGTCCAAAATACGGGTGCACGCGCTGTGCAAGTCTTTTGCGGCACCGATAAAATCTCTGTGCTCGTGGACCGCTTCCAGCTGCACGCGTGGACCACTCCGGCCCTGTTTCGACTGGGCTCGTGCCAGGCCAGCAGTGTCGGCCCCCGCTCGCTGTATTTCCAGTACAGACTGACAGAGTGCGGCGGAGTATCCAAGGTGAAGGTCACTAGAAAGAAAGGGTTCATAAAATATTATTGTTCGCTTTTAAATTTAAATTATTAGAGGCTGTAGAGTGCTGCGGGGATGACGTGTTTTTTGTAAGCCAACCCGGAAGTTAGCATCGCACTGGTTCCATCACAAAAAGCCTATGTGTTACTTTGTGACTATTCCTCAAAATGAGCTCTGTAGCAAACAAACGTTTATGATAATCACACATTATGCTAGTTACCAGAAGTCGGCAAAATTTCTTGATATGGAGTGCCATTTACAAATGTACTTATTACCCAGAGTGTCATAAGAACATTAAGGTTACAATTAAGTTGAATTATGACACCTCATCAACATTGATATCCCCAATAGATATGTAACTAACTAATGGGCCCATGACTTGGGACTACAGATGAAAAATAGCCTTTTGGCTAACTCTGGCGCATTTGCGGAAATGTTTTTATTAATGTGCACTGTCCCGTTCAAATAAACCAATAAATAATGAACTGTCAATGGTGGTGACAGAGGTCATTTGGCATGCCAACTTGAACATTTCCAAAAAATCTGTCTTGCACACTTAATGCTAGTGTGCTGTTGGTTAAGCTATTGTGTGCCAAAGGTGGTGCCTACGGTTGCGTATCCTATGAACTACATCACGGTCACATGATTTCACCACCACTAAGTTAAAGGCAGACTACTGTTTGATGAAATTTAGTGGTTTCATTCAGCCTCTTGTAAGCAACTGCTTTTTTAGGACTCGTAAAAGCTTCAAAAATTTAGGAGTGGGTGGCATATTTTATATTGTGGAACAAAACGTCCAGGTGTTAGGACTCATTCTAGTAGCACTCTATTGGCTGAGTTTTGCATTATTGGCTGCATGTCTGTGAACTCTTCAGTATGTTTTTGCACAATTCTGTATTGATATATCTCAGGTTGTTGGTGGTCAGCTGGTGTATAGCTATATGCTGCGTTATGTTCCACCGCCGCAAGGCTACATCATCAGAGTTCTACCTCTTAACCTTCCCATCCATTGCCATTACAACAGGTTGGTCATTTGTGTGCTTCCATATGGGGGCTCAGTGTTTGTGAAGTTCTGTCTCTATTTGAAAGTGTGAAACGCAACATTCCTTGTGACCTTCTGTGCCACT
>NW_022280073.1:18065-24605 GCF_004355925.1 Anarrhichthys ocellatus
CCCCCCCCCCCCCCCCCCCCCCCACAGGTTTCATTACTCTTACCAAGTTGGCTTCAAACCTCAAATTCAGCACACAACCTTTATGAAGAGCATCAGGAGCAAACTCAAGTACAGCCTCACCGTCTCCAATGGTAACGCACCTACAGTACGGTATCTTAAAAAAGGGTTTGGTGCCTCTGTCATTTGTGCAGGATGACATGTTGCATGTAAATATGTGAAACCGTGCGCTGCTTAAAATTGTCATGTCTTGTTTCAGAAAAATCTAATATTTGAGATTTTACCTTCAACATGCAGCTCTGTGAAAGCTAAGATCAAGTGTTGAAAGTCTACATACTAATCAACACATCTCATGTCAGTGTTTTTCTACAGCTTCATCTTGTCTTTCCAGTAACTGTAGATTTAATACACAATACACACGCGTTGTAGGTGCAAGATCTGTAAATATGAAAGCATAAATCGTTGACCAAACTACGCTGTAGGATTTGCATGAACGTGTACAATAACGTCAAAATGCAAAAGCACAATTTGCAACTCCAGGTGAGAGATTTACTAATTTTTCCTTGAATGTGTGTAACCAGCCCAGGGGCAGCCCATCCCTCCAGACCACTGGTTCTATTTGGGGGAGACGGTGTACCTTGTGGCCCAGGCAAAAGTTCTGTTGTCTGGGGAGAGGCTTTACGTGGACTCATGCTATGCCACAAGCTCCAAGGAACCAACCAGCATGCCCAAAGTGGATATCATTGCTAACAATGGGTATGTCTCTAGTGAGAACACAAATGGTATACACTAAGTGGTTTGTCAATTTTACATGTCTTGACTCGTGTTTGTGTGCTGACTTTTTTGATTGCAGCTGCATGACAGACAGCAGGAGGGAGGGCAGCAGCTCCCGGTTCCTGTCGGGAGGGGGCAGTGTGGTGATGTTCTCTGTGGATGCCTTTCTCTTCAGAGCAGTCTCACAAGTAAGACTAATTCTTCTGAAGCTGTCCAGTGGTTTCAAACCTAGGGGTCTGGCCCCTCGCAAGGGTCACCAGATAGATTTGAGGGGTCACGACATGATGAAACCTTTTGCCTCATTAGGGATGTTTTGGGCTTTTTATTTATTCATTTTTATTTTGCTGTGTTGATGCATATGGCATACATTTTGTCAAGGGTGTGAGGTTTTTTTCGTGTAGCCAAAATACAGATCCTCAGACCCACAAGGATGAAAATGCCTCATCGAAACCCATTAAAACCAAAATATTTGATACTACGGCCATCACAGCGTAAAACTCTGCATTAGATCAGGCTTTCAATCAAGAGCTCTAATCATCTGAGTGTAATAAGGCTTTGACTGCTGTCTGTGTATAGGTGCTGTACCTCCACTGTTCAATGTCAATCGGTCTCACCCCTTCCCACACCTCAAAGTCCTGCAACTACAACAAGACTACTGTCAGGTAAGCAAGAGAACCTTCTCTATAACACGGTTGAATGAGACGATTGGATGATATGAAAACAAATTGTGGAAATAATTTTGAAGAGGTTGTTTGTGTGCCTTGAGTGACGTAAACAGTTTGTACTAATGGACATGACTGCTTTGTTGTGTCATGTGTGTAGGTGGGAGGAGCTGGAGGCCACAGCCCCAGTGTGCTCCTGCTGTGATTCCATGTGCTCCGACGTTCAGGACTGTAAGTTGTGGGACCGTAGTTGAACTAAAATGACTGTATATCACACCACAGTAGCTGGTAACTGAAGATAAGTAAAAATATCAGTATTCGTATGTGATAAAAGAATAAAACAGATTCTTAGTTAAGGATTTTCTCACATTATACAGATCATTATGATTTATCTCTTATAGTGATGGTATTGCAGTATAGATAATTCTGCTATACATAATCTGGTGCACGTATCACCAATCCTCCAGTCCGTTTAAATGAAGGTGAGAAAATACCATTATTGGGGCCAGGTGCGTAAATATAGACTTAGTCTTTGTCATTTAGAACTTTAAGTCAGACTTTCTGTCGACACCTAAACGTACCTGTTGCATAAAGCTTCCCTATGAGTGACACTGACTTGGACATGCGCAATGTGTTTTGGGTGGAGAAATGGCAAGTATGGGAGAAAATAATAAACAGTATAAATCCTAAAGATGTTCAGAAACAGTTCAAGTCTCTGGTATGAGAATCTAACAAATTAATGGATAAACAGTTGAAATGGGTAACGTTGGTTAAAGGTAATTGATAGAGATGAAAGTTACCTAAAGGTAATAAACAGTTGGCTTTAAAGTAACGTTATGGATGAAGAGTTGAAATGGTCAGCAAAATCACCTAACAGGTTGTTGCCATAACAACAAATCTCTCGCCGCAGGTTTAACCAGGGGGAGAGGTGGCTTTCCTACCTCAAATACAGTCAGTCTTGATATTTATGCAGGAGACATGCTGAGTGTCAGGTTAGCCTATGACCAGTCCACTTGAGTGTCTCATGGCTTTCCTTTTTCTACTCCAGCTGTCAAGAACACAGTCAGCAGTCCTGGCTGGCTCGTTGGACAGAAACCAAGGATGGCGGTGGCATCTTTTCAAGCAGAGGGAGGAAGAGACAGGGTGGACGAAGGAAAGGATGAGCACCATAAAAAAGTCCAGACTTTTCCATGGGAGATGGAGATTGGCCATGAGGAGGAAAATGATGAAGCCATTCCTGAGGAAACAAAACGGAAGCACAGCACTCCAGTCAGCCAGCAGGTGAAGGAAGAAAAGGAGGGTGAGACAGATGAGGTGGTAGTGGAAAAAGAATTGGCAACATATAGCATTATGTCTGACCAGTTGAGACCAGAGGAGATCCCTAGCACCAGAAATGGTTCTGTGAGGAGTTTGTCCAGTGTCAACAGTAACACTAAGTCATCAAAAGATGGTTCTGGTACCACTATTGCTACAAGAAGTCTTAGTATTGACTATAATGCAAGTAATCCCGGTTCAGCTGAAAATGTTCCCGGAGCTGTAATTCCAAACATTAAACTTTGTCCTAAAGGTGATCAAATGAGTTGTAGTGAAGGACGCGATGCTACTGGTGCAGAGAGCTTTACCCCCAATAATGTTAGAGCTTCATCTGGCACCAGTTCTCCTTGGGATTCAAGAGTCAATGGGAGTCATCTCAAAACTTTAGCTGGGACACATTCTGACACCGCGAACTTTAAAGTTGACCCCCTAGAGTTTCTTAATGTCAGTAGGTTAGGAGAGAGCAGGCTGGAGTCCGAGACAGTGGACAGTCTCCTGTGGTCGGAAGAGGTTGAGTCGGTGGGTAAATCAGTGGGCACCAAGTCCAATGAGTTACGAGGCCAAGTAGGTGTTTATTTTAACGGTGAAGGACCACATAGTTATGGTGACGAAGAAGATGATGATGATGATGATATGCTTCAGAGTCTACAGGTCAGAGGGTTGGAGTCAGATCAGTCCACTGCTCATCCAGCTGACTTCACAGACTCAAACTTTAAAGACTGGTTAGTTGGCGAGTCTGATTCTGAAATTAAAGAAGATGAGGGTTCTGTTGGGTCAGAGGAAACGCTCAAAGACAGCCCCAGTCACTCTGCTGTGGTGGCCGTCACCAATGCCCTGCAGGGCTCTGTGAGCAGCCAGATGTTGGACAGGGGGTGGGCTAAGGGGGCGCTCGGATGGGGCCTGCAGACTTTAGGGTCCATGGTGGAGCAGCCAGCGGAGGAGTTGAGACGGGAGCGGAGGGATGACTTCTATTAAAGATGATCTCAGAGGTGTTGACGTTTCCACAAAGCAGTGATGTGACAATTGGAGCAATAGATTGAAATACTCCTGTGCAGTTGAGTCATTATCTCTTCTAATTAAGCTTATTGGGCTCAAAAAGAGCAGGACATATTATACTATGCTGTTCTATTGGTAGTTGACTGTCACAGCGGGGACTTGAATCCATACACGGAGCATCAGCGGGAGGAAATAAGGCACTTCCTGATTAGCAGACAATCTCATCAGACTGCCTCAGTTTGTGGAGCTTCAACAAATATTGGAACCTCTGTAAATAATCAAGGACCATGAACAGCTGGAGAGCAGTGGAACTCCTGACCCGCTCACTTGGAACATGGAGTACATGGAGAAGGCCAACTTGTCAAGACCAGAGCAGAACCTGGTGGTCAGCTGGCTGTTTCTATGTAGATATGTTGATGAACAATAAACCAAGCCTTCACCTACCTTTGCCTTGATTTCATTATTGTATACATACAGGTGTGTCTCAATGAATTAGAATATCATCAAAGTTAATTTATTTCAGTAATTCAAAAAGTGAAACTCGTATATTATATAGATCAGTGGTTCTCAACTGGTCTGGCTGCAGGACCCACCATCACCCCTTAATGACAGGCCGCGACTCAAATTTTCAACTTCTGAAATGTATTTAATGAAAAGATGGTGCAGTTTGAACCTGAGCTGAAATGTCCACTGCAGTCGTAGTATAGGGAGCTCTCTTGTGCAGAGAAATTGTTCCTGTAAGTCCCCGTCCCACTCGTTTCACCTAAATGAGTCAAACTGCTTTGTTTGTTATGTCTGTAGATTGGTCCATTTGTAATGCAAAATGACCACTTGCCTTAATTCGAGCTGTTATCTGACATTAAAGAATGACTGACATAAAAGAGAGCTTTTGAAAAATGTGTCTTAAAATAAAGTAATTCATTTTAGAAAAAATAATTTCACTGAATTGTCCTGCAGCTTTAAATTCGGTTCTTTCAGGTGTGAAGTGATGTCAATAAAAAAAAAAAGCCACAATTATATTTTTCTCATCTTTGAAAAAGAGGAATTGGTGTGCATTGACTGGTTACTAAACCACTTGTTTCAGCTCTAATCCCCTCTGTTAACATGGATCAGTGAATAAATGTGTTAAGATTCTGATCATACTGGGCTCTCAGGTTTATTTTCTGTCTTCATTTCAGTGGGTACATTTGCTCCATATGAGACATATTTTAAGCCAAATGTGGGATGAATTCTCCTATACTAGGTCTCTCTGGCTATTTTTCTCTTCTGGAGGATGTCCTGTGATTTGACTAACTAACATAATAGTCCTGCTCTGCTATCTATATCCTCGTCTCTCCCCCGTGTCACGGTAGCTATGTCTCAATTCAGGGGCTGCATCCTTCGGAGGCTGCATTCATAGACCGGTTGCGTCACAGCGCTGCGACTAGGCTGTCCCAATTCACGTTTGTTGAAGACTCCTTCAAATGCGGCCTTCAGCTCCCAGATTCGGAGGACACATCTCATGGATCCTTCGCGGCCCAGCATATCCCGAGATGCATTGCGTGCCGGTGAAGATTTTATTTGAACCAACATGGCGGCGAGTGATGCGAGAGCTGGAGAAGCGGCGGGATTCACTTTTAAATGTAAGTATTGGGTTTTAAAATAGATCTTATAACATCACGTGTGTTAAAGTGATCTGTTAAGTTACGTGACGTTCGTAGCTTACAAGCTAACGTTAGCCGCTGCCATTACCGGCAGCTCGTCTGCCTGCATCCGGCCGTAGTTGGCCTTAAAGTAACTTTTAATAACTTCACTTTCAAACCTCAGTTTGAATAATATCTTACTGAGATTGTGACGATTTTATAGGTAATTTATACTTCATATCATCTACATAAACGGACCAACGTGAGCTCAGGTAGACAGGTTGTGAACCTGAAATATCACTTTAAGTCCTCTAACGTTTCAAATTTTGAGATTAATTACACAAATACACTGAATTTGAGTATTTTGCTGATTCTGTTTTGTTACAGAGAGCCAGGAGCTGAGGGGAGAACGATGGACAAACATTCAGCAACCGCAGCTTTGAATTAAGACAGTCCATTTGTAATATCTCCATTTGACCATCCTGTACTTAAGGTTACAGTTACATTAGCTCTCCTGTACAAAGCCTTCAGTAATAACACAACCAGTAGATCCTTCTGATGTGTTAATGTTGCTGTCACAGAGATGACAGTTGTGATGTCACCTTTTTCTTTTATTTATTTAAATTGAAATAAGACATCCATGTAAATGATTTCTGTGATTTTGTGTATATTCTGCTGTGTAAAATTTGTCAATCTTCTAAGTTTGCATCCCTGTGTTAACATTATTGATAAATGTTTCTCTTTTCATTTTCTCAATGTGATTGACAATTTTGGAGAAAATGTGCCTGCAGGGCAACTTATTTAAAAAATATAAAGTATATGCACATGTTACTGCAAGTTAATAAACACGTTTGCTGACATTTGTTTTGCTGCTGTTAATATTAACTGTCTTGATTGAGTTCCTCTGCCTTGGGATTGCTCTATATATCTATATCTCTATATCTATATACTGTATATCTAGATATACAGTTGTGTGAAAGTGTTTGCCCCCTTCCTGATTTCTTATTTTTCTGCATGTTTGTCACACTTGCATGGTTCAGATCAAACAAATTTAAATATTAGACAAAGATCACACAAGTAAACACAAAATGCAGTTTTTAATTGAAGGTTTTTATTATTAAGGGGGGAAAAAAATCCAAACCTACATGGCCCTGTGTGAAAAAGTGATTGCCCCC
>NW_022280073.1:62105-79215 GCF_004355925.1 Anarrhichthys ocellatus
TATCACGGTTGCATTTTGTGTCGTTGTTTTGAAAACGTTCTGCTTCACTTGTGGCCCAAAAGGAGCTGTGTGTTCTTTACCTGAAACATTTCACCACGGTGGGCACATCCACGGTGTAGGACATGGTGTATGGCTTCCCATTGTCAAGGGTCTCCAGTTCCTGTGCAAACGACACAATATCAGAATTATGGATGAATAATGGTAACCATGGAAATAAAATAGCAGTCGAACGGACATTCAAATCAACGTAGCAGGCTGGTCAGAGCGGCTGCCATTTTTGTGTGCATCATTGGGACCGTTGTTGTGGGCTAACTTCTGTACAAACTAAACTGATATCATGCAAATCAGGAAATGACTCAAATTTAACAACTCAATGCTTCATTCAAAAACTCACAGAAAAAAAAAAAAAAAAAAAAAAAAAAAAAAAAAAAAAAAAAAAAAAAGGTCACAGCGTAGGAAACCACATTTCTAATTTCCTGTAACCAGTGTAGCATTAAAGCAGGGTGGAGTTAGCAAGCTAGCTCGTGAACTAGCCAGCTGTCCACTAGTTAGCTAGCAATTAAGGCACAATGGTAAATGCCATTTTTGGCATTTTCTCTGAATGGTGTGCAAAAAGAAAGACATTTATAAAAGGGATGACCAAGAGGAGGAATACACAATAGCAATATTGTAGAAATTTAACTACCAGATTGTCAGTTTTAGACAATCTGTACTGATCTATTCTGGTTCCTTTGTGTTTTGACATTTAACAATGACTCACAGCAAGGTAGGCAGCATCCCTCTCAATGGCATCGGCCAATCGGTTGAGGAGCAGGCCGCGATGAGAGGCGTCCATCCGTCGCCAAGGGGACCCCAACCTGAAGGCATCACGTGCTGCTTTCACCGCCTTGTCCACATCTGCCTGGAAATATAAAATGATTCACTTGGTGAGTTTTAAAAGTATACTCCTGTGAAAACATATCTTTGGGGATCAAATGCTGGAGGGGTTAAAGACAGTAAACTGAAGTCAAAACAATCAATAGCATCTAAAGTATAATCCGTTTCTCTGTTGATTCATAGATCATATATCCATAAAAACACAACTTCTGTGTCACGCCATCAATCAATATCTGTAACGTTTTTTAACATTCTCGTTGTTTTGAATCCTTCAACTTTTGCCATTTCATTGTTTGCATTCATTATTACTATATTTTGATTTTATTCTCAGTTTTATAATTACAATATGTGCTTTACACATCTGCCTTGTGTAGCAGCTACACGTGCATTTTCATTTCAGTTGGACCTACCGAGCTCAATTTCAGCTTAGTGTTATTTTCCAGCTCCACTAAATGTCCCGTACAAATGCTCCCCACCTTCACTGGAACATAAATGAATGAATGCAGTCTGTATATATCAGACAGTGTGTTTACCTTGTCTGCCTCTGCAACTTGACAGATGACTTCCCCAGTCGCCGGGTTGATGGTAGGGAAGGTTTTCCCGCTCGTTGCATCCTGCCACTGGTTGTTGATAAAGAGCTGAAACATTAAAATGTATCATTACAATGGCTGCATTCATACCAGAACAAAGATTTTGTTTACTGCTGAAGTAAAATAAGTCTGATTGTACAGAAGTCTATAAGAAAATGAACCCACTTCTCACGTGATTTAATACAGCATGATGTCCATTTTTTAAATGTTTTACTAATTCAAAAATTACGTTACTGTCTTGTTGTCGTGAGGACATTTTTGGAAGAGCAGGTGAGATAGATAGATAGATGAACTATAGAGTGTGTATGATGATGAAGAAAATAGCCTGTTGTATGATAAAAAAGGCATGGTGTTATGTTCAAAATTTCTTAAACAAAAGGCAAAGGAAAAAGCCCCCCTCCTTGTTTCAGAAGAGAAGAAGCATGCAGAGGAGAAGAGGCACTACACTATCAATAGTAATATTTCATGAAATAGAGGCCCCATCCGCACCACACGACAGACTGGTGTGTCCGCCTCATGGTCCAGATGAGGTCTGATTATCTCCAGGGATTCAGTTTCTTTATCTCTCCAAAGTCTCTGAAATGTCTCATATTACACATTCCTTAACCCAGTGGTTCTCAAACTGTGGGGCGCGCCCCTCTAGTGGGGCACGGCGGTATTGCAGGTGGGGCGCAGAATTTTTCTATTTCAAGAACTTTATTCATACCTGCAAACTTGTCGCTTTTCGGCGAAATTCGCCGTTTTAAATCAAACTATATCATCCACGTGAATCGTGTAGATCCGTAGAGGGGTTTTTTGCGGGGCGGTCAACTGGCCAGCCAGCGTTTCTCAGATTGGAGTGAGACGAGGAGAAAAGGTGATGTCGTGATCTTCACAATAAAACATCTCTGATGGGACGTGTCGAGTCTTGGCCAATCAGCGTTCAGATGATGTCTACACCGTCTTTCCCTCCGTTACAGTTTAAGTTCCGTTATGTCCCGTTATCGTTCAGACTTGCTGGGTTAAGTTAACGTCCACTGCATGCGGAACTTCGTGGACTGTTAACGTTCGTCATTATCACGATTTAGGAGGAAAAAACGTAACGTGATGAAACATGAAGCCCCCCCGTGTTCCGGTTCAGTTCACGCGGTCACTCGTTAACGTTAAACCCGAACACCGGCGGATCTGGTTGCAGGTTGTTTGTTTGAACTCAAAGTAGAATGAAAGGCCCAGATACTGATGCGATGATGAGGTCAAAGAGCTTCAGGAAGAGGAGGCTGTTTGTGTAGCGCAGCTTGACGCAGGGCTGAGATGTGAGTGGAGCTGGGCCTGGATAAAGGTGGAGGTCTAAACAGACGCGAGTACAGCTTCCTGCTGTCACAGTATTTTAAATACATTGATAAGGCAGGGTATGCTAAATGCAGCCTCTGCTCCAAGGAGATAAAGTACAGCAACAAGGGCTCACATGCCCTCTCATCACACTGCCAGACACTGTTCACTGTAATGACCACAGCCAGTGTACTAACAGTCCCAACAGTCCCACGTGCTGTTAAATCACAGCTATTTTACTTTTAGAATGCTACATTTTAAAGCTCATATTTAAAATAAAATGCTCCAGATATGTGTGACACATATCTGGAGCATTTTGTTTAGTTTTGCACAGGTTGCACGTTATTGTTGTTTTGAAAAGATATGCAGTGTAAAACTCAGTAAAACTCTTTATTGCCAAATATTTGAACTGGTTTTGTTTAGTTTTTCACAGGTTGCAGTTTATTGTTATTATCTTAGAAAGATATTCAGTGCAAAACAGGTGAATTGCAGCCAGAATAAGCTATTTTTTGTGGGTGGTGGGGCATGAACATTTTTCTGCCTCCAAAGTGGAGCGTGACAGAAAAGGTTTGAGAACCACTGCCTTAACACATCGATCAGCTCAGTGATTGGCTGAACCCTTGGACTTCAGTCGGCCACTTCCTTGACACATTCCTCCCCCCTTCTTGAAGGCTGTGCTCAGAAACATCCCCCTCTCTCTGACTTTATGGCGGTGTCATAAATTCTCTGGTTTCTCTCACAGTGCACAACTAATTCAGTAACGCTCCCTTTAGTTTAAACCTTCTACAAGTAAACATATTGTAACACATAATATCCATCGCTAGGAGCGCTTTGAAACTTACATTCCTCACAATGGCCATAAACGCTTTGCAACGTTTGTTTCCCCTGACAGGAGTAAGACGCAGAGGTTTTTCTGTCATATGACTGTAAACATCACAGACTCACGTGGATTCAAATCAGAAGGACGGGAATAACCTCACCCTTCACCTAACGACATGTAATTTATCTCTTCGGATAGGAGATATATAATAGGATTACGCAATTGGAATTTGGCCAGATTCCCCACTGCCCCATGACTCTCGTTTGTAGGCTGCTCCAGCACTTCAGACACCGTTAGCGGACAGTAGTTCAAGAGAAAGTTAGTCCTGGACCCTGGTCGTAGCGTATCCAGCACGTTCTCCAAAGCCAAAGCAAACCTTAGAACGTTACTTCATCAAATTGAGAATTACATCCTCGGTGTTACGTTACATTGTTTTAAGCGTTTCAGTTATGTTCTCCATTAACACACACTTGTTGACTGCCCAGTTGGGCGATGCTAGATGTAGCCTAACTTACCTTGTTGTAGTGGACCTCCGGTTGGGTGTTGGGTGCGGGGATTGCAGCCGCAGAGTAGTGACACACTGGCGGTCTGCTCAGTCTGGGGAGGGTCCGAGAAAACACGGTACGGATCATGGTGCTTTCTGTGTCCTGCAAGCAAAGGCGACTCTAATAAAAATCTGCGTTCCGCCTCTCGTGGAGATCGGAGAGAGGGGGCGGGGCTAGTCCACGTTCGTGCGTCCTGTTTGGCAAAGGTTTTGTATTTAATTTAGTTAAATATTTGAAATACTAGTCATTCTGATCCACACTCCATACCAGTTATTGGCGATAATTCACCAAATTTTTGTTTGCCCACCGAAAATATAAGTAGAAAAAGAGTGATCTCTGATCAACCGTACACATGTAATTAACCCTCCGAAGCAGAAGATGGCGGTACTGAGTTTAGATGCTAACTTAATACTCTGGTTGCCAACCGCTGTAATGTAACCAACCCAAGAACGCGAAGAAGAAAGCTATCCTCATTGAAGGTAACCCATAGCTCGTACAGCATGTAGTGCATCCTTCTTTTTAATTTAAACATGTATATTCCTACAAAGCAACTAGGTTAACTAGTGTAGAAATCAATAAGATAATCCCGCAGGGGTTAACGTTGACGTTAGCGGTTAGCTGGCTGATACTGTAACGTTATTTAGGTTCTTTGCTGGTTCTTTGCTAGCTTAGCTACCGTCTGTTGTGCTAGCTAACGCTACATAACGTTAGCTCAGTAAAGAAGCTAAGCGTGTTAAGTCAACTCAGTCAGCAAGAGGCAGCGATTCATATCGAAAGCGGCAACAATATATACATAAAGGTAAGCACAGTCATTGGTAACATTCATATGGTCATCATTCAAATAACGATAGACTTAAAATTAAACGATGATCCCCATTGAAACTACTAACACCGCTACTTTTCTAAAAGCTGTTAGGTAGCGCACTGTTTTTTAAGGCTAAATGACAACATTGGGGCCTTTTGCAGTGAATATATCTGCAAGTATTCAGTAGTTACATTGTTGTGCACGTTATCTAGATTGAGGCATTGTTTGGCTGGTCTTTGATTAATGTTGTTTCACAGCATGGCGCTCAAGTCAGGAGAGGAGCGTCTGAAAGAGATGGAGGCTGAGATGGCTCTGTGAGTATAACTGCTTTATACTCACTCTACGCTTTTAACTTATTCCAGGTGCTACCGAGCAACACTAGCAAGTATATTGTATCTGGGCGTAGAAAAAATCAGGTGGGCCTAACTCAACACAATTAGGTTACTGTCACCATAAAATGATGGTATGTATCATTAAGACACATGCAGATGACAAGAATCTGTGAGTTGCTCTACCGCTCACACAACGAGATATTCGTCTTGTCCCAGGCTGATGTCATGTCAATGTTAGATTGATCTCAGACTAGGTGTCACTCACTAATGTCATTTCACTTGGAGAAACCTAAGACTGGATAAAATGATCACAATATTACAAGAAAACTGTGTGAGAGTTCACTGTGGGGCAGATTTGCTGCAGTTTTTAGATGCAAACTTGATGCCTTCTTACCCAGGCACGTATCAAACAAAGCAAACATCTCAAACTCTCAGCGACTCCGACTAAAACTATCTGATACTATTTGCAGTAGAGGTCGACCAGTTAATCGGTTTGGCCCGATTAATCCGAGGCTTGACCCATGAAGTCAGTGTGGGCCTGAGATGCATTTAAATCAGAGTTAACTTTATACAAGACAGCTTTATTCCTGAATCATTAGCATGATGAGGTTGCTGGTTATAGTACGGCATTATTATTGGACTGAAAATAACTGCTGCTCTATCGAATGCATGCAGTCTCTGTTTAGTTCGCAGGCATGGTCGTTACAACTTAGCCCGCCGTAAGTGCAAGTTCGGCACAACTAAGGGCCACGTCTGATCGTCTGAGGCCGATTCACCGGGTATCGACTTTTTCCTGTTGTCATTCCTCAGCCTTTAAAAATCCACTATTGATCAACGTCTAATAAATTCAGACCAACAGACTCTTAAGTGTAACTGCAAGAATGTCATTCTTTGATTTCTCTTCATGTTGTATAGCTAATATCATTAATTTATGTGTGGTATGCATTGAAAGAAAATGTTATGATCTTCTTCATCTTGGGTAAAACGGCCCAAAAGGGAATCTTGTAGTTAACCCTTGAAGAGCACCGTTGGCGGTCTGACCCCCCAGTATAAATACCCGTCTGTCTCTGTGCTTGTCTTGCTGCAGTTTTGAGCAGGAGGTTCTCGGTGGTCCAGTGCCAGCGCCAGGAAGCCCCCCTCTCATGGAGGCCTTACCCATAGCTCTTTCTGTCCCAGCGGTTGAAATGGTGCGACACATTATCGGCACCAACACCTACAGACAGGTTTGTACCACGCTAGTAGTACCTGGTTAGTTGAGTCATGAATGTGCTTCTTTTGTCTGAATGGCAAAATACTGTCAAATAGAGCTGATGGAGAAAATGATGTTTCCTGTTCTTTGTGAACAACATTCACCGTGTCGTCTTGTTTGCTACCGTTGGTCCTCTCTCTCTCTTGTAGGTCCAGCAGACATTAGATGCCAGAGCTGCTAGTTTCGTTGGTCCTCCACCGCCGGTCTTTGCAGGACCAGGTGAACATAAACTCTCTCCGTAAACACTAACTATGGTTTTGCAGTAAAATACCCGGTTATGATGGTTTTCAATTTGTTTCAATTTGTTTTTATTTTATTCAATTTAGTTTTTAGTAGGTTTTCAGAGTGTGTTTGCTAGTTTTAGTGTAGTTTCAGGTTTTCAGAAAGATGTAGTTTTTAGTTTGACAGTTTTTTGGTTTGTTTTAGTTCAGACCGGGTATGATGTCTCAGAAGTATGCTGCTACATATTCATACACAATACATGAATGGAGAACTGGCAGGAATGGCCATAATGTTTGAATCTTGTACTCTTTCACTACCACACTTGTTATATTCATTTTCATTTATTTTCATTTGTGTTTGGAACCAGACAACCAATATAACTTCAGTTTATCATTTCAGATTTCCTCTTAAAGGATATCATTTTTTTAATTTAGTTTCAGTTTATGACTATTATTACTTCTTATTTTCATTTTGTTTATTATAATAACCCTGAAAATACTATGCAGCGAGTACTATGTTCATCATCATTCAAAGTATATATACATATATAATTTTATAATGGAGAAAACACTCCTTAACACTAACTGTGTGACTTGTGTCCGTCCCAGTCCCTCCAGTACGTCCTCCCATGCTGAGACCAGCCTTCGTCCCCCATATCCTGCAGAGACCTGGTAAGGCTCCTTCTAGAGAAGTATTTCCTCTTCAAATACCACATTCATGAGAACCTCTCTCTCTGGGTTTGTGATGTGTCTGGAT
Source organism: Anarrhichthys ocellatus (assembly GCF_004355925.1). Taxonomy (NCBI): domain Eukaryota; kingdom Metazoa; phylum Chordata; class Actinopteri; order Perciformes; family Anarhichadidae; genus Anarrhichthys; species Anarrhichthys ocellatus. Next base: position 69,609 of record NW_022280073.1, read on the forward strand.
TTAAGATATTTAAAAGACCTTTTCTCTCCTCTGGCACCCCTGCTTGACTCTCTGCTGCCGTTCGTGTGTGTGTGTGTGTGTGTGTGTGTGTGTGTGTGTGTGTGTGTGTGTTGACAGTTGGTCCGAGGATGCAGATGATGCGTGGTCCTCCAATAGCTCCTCCTCTGCCCCGGCCTCCTCCACCGCCTCCCATGATGCTCCCTCCTTCCATGCAGGGCCAGACACCTCCGGGTGCCTCTCACCCCAACCAGCACATGGCCCCCCACCCTCAGGTCAGAGCTCACAGTTTGGCACGACATCCGTTTTCACCTCATCAGTCTGCGTGGTGGCACACTGTTGCTTTCTGTCTTGCTGTCAGCAGTTACTCTTCCTATCAACACAAAGAATATGGGTATCAACTTTATTTCTCTCTTGTGTCATCACCATCGCTTTAGTTATTCTGCAACCTGTCTTAAGTTCCCTCTGTGTCTGTCCAGCTCCGCAATATAGTCTCGATGGCCCCGCCCACAAGACAGGGAGCTTTGCCTCCCGGCAAACAGACGCCGTCGATCATCCAGGCGGCACCGACCGTGTACTCCGCTCCTCCGGTCTCGTCTGGACACAAAAGAGTGGACGTTCGAGCTCAGAGACAAGCCAGAATGGTATTTGCCCGTCGAAGCGTCATGAGCGCTCGTTGTGTGCTTGATCTGTCGCTTCATGTGATTTTTAATATTTAGCTTGTGTTGCCTGGACATGTGTGTTTGAACACCAGTGACGGCATCGCTTCCTGAACAGAGACGGGTTCCTTTTGTGTCGTGGTGTATTTTTAAAGGGGATGTTCTTAAGAGGTAAACGTTAGAGGACTATAGGTATAACTAGACTTTTATAATAACTCTGATTTAAATAAAGTCCCTTTCCCGCTGGACTAAAACTCTCTAACATCTGGCTTTTGTATTCAGTGGGAAAAAGTTACAATCAGTGTTCATTCCCGGGACATTGATATTGGATATTTATCTGCTGATGCACAGTGATGTAAACATGACTGTCCGGTGGACTCCCTGACTTTTGCACCTTTATCGGTGCGTTGAAGTATATAATGAATAAAATCAATTTAATAAAAAAAGAAGAAGAAACCCCCGTAACTGTGTTTACTCATCCTGTTGTCAGGTGCGTTTGTGATGTCAAACGTGACACATCAGAAAAGAAACAGAAAGGTATACGGGTCCAGTGGCAATATGAAAGGAGTCCGTTGTTAGCGGGATGCCCCGTGTTTAAAGAGGCTGCATGTAATGTTGGTGGATTGAGGCTTTACGTGATGCTGCGTGGTGTGTGTGTGTGTGTGTGTGGAGGAGTCGTGATCCAGTGTGTCTCATGTGGCTCTTTCAGGAGGAGCTGGCGGCGCGGGTAGCAGAGCAGCAGGCAGCGGTGATGGCAGCAGGTCTGCTGGACAAGAAGGAGAGCGAAGACAGCGGCGCCGTCATTGGACCCAACATGCCTGAGCCCGACCCCCCCCACACCGAGGTACACTGAACACAGACCTTAGTCATGCGTGATGGTTGAAGGACACTTTGGTAATCGATTACATGATTAACTTTGATTGCACTTCGAAAATTAGCAGGGAATTTGATTTCAGTTACATCAAAAAAAACGTTTATTTCTGGTATGTTCATCATTTTATAGGGGATTTATTTTCGCCATCCCCGTTCATATGATGTGTGGGTTTGCTGTCACAAGCTCTACTGCCATGAATAGAAAAATACACTGAAGATGGAAATGTTTCTCAGATGCAGAATCAGGAAATCTGACCTGAACCAAACCAACGTCCACAAAAGTGGTTTCACTTAATATTTAGCGTCACGGAGCAACATTCCCTCTAATGCACAGAGAGAAGTGTAGCTGTGCTGTGATACAGCATGATGTATTACCGCCCCATGTGTCATCACAGCTATCTGTGTTTGCAATTGGAAAAACTGGATAACATACAATTTTAACATTCATATTTTCAACTGAATTATTTTCTTTTAAGAAGAGACGATTAGTAGATGTGTACACGATGTTCTTACCAAAGCTGAGAGCAATGAAGAACTGCTACAGAACAGAGTGGAATGAAGGAAGGAACGTTTCCACCTCACAACACAATGTTTCATTCAGGATAGATACAGTATAGTATTGATTAATGACGAGAATCTACCAAACTGACCCCAGCTCCTCAGATGGAGGTTTAAAATGTGACTCCCTCACACATGTCTATTGTTTTTTTGTTAAAATTAAAAAGACTTGGAAGAACATAGAAAGATGGATTTAAAGAACATTTTCATGCTCTTAGAACCTGTTGGGTAAATAACTGGACGGCAAATTCGCCGCTCATATTGCAAAAACTGTAAAAACAAGGAAGCACCTAGACTTTAAAAATGGAAAACATTATTGAAATATTACCTCTTAAGTATTTAAAGGACAAGTTCGGTGGACAGCAAGGAGGCGAAACAATTTCACGGAGCCCACACATTTTAAGGAACCCTGGGTATAAATGTTAACTTGTCCTCTGTGTGTGTGCGTGTGCGTGTGCGCGCGCGCGTGTGTGTGTGTCGTAGCCTGTGGAAAGCGCTACAGAGGACAAAAAGAGAGCGAGGGCGGAGAAGGTGAAGAAGTGTATCCGTACTGCAGCGGGGACCAGCTGGGAGGACTCCAGTCTGTTGGACTGGGAATCAGGTACAAAGGCTGCTGGGACAGACGCACTCCGTCTTCAGTTTAAACAGCACCATCACCAGGAGATGTGCAGGTTCTAGGAACGACGTAGATTACTTGTCCACATGACCACTGCTAGTTTTAGGGGTCTGAAGAGAACGTAGATAAAATTGGCAGTTTGTGTAATATGGCCGTATGCAGAGAAATGTACCAGTGTTCCCACAAACTGTTGTGGTGACGTACGGAAACCCGAATCATTCTTTCACTCCACACGTGTTGGATGTCACTGAGCTGCTGCCTGGAACAAATAAGAGTAGTTAAATGACATATGGCGGGTGATGTCGATGCTTTTACTTCCTGATCCCCTGCTGCAGGGTAACGGTGACACTGTCTGAGTCGTAACACCTTCGTGTGAATCCTGTTTTCAGATGATTTCCGTATATTCTGCGGTGATCTCGGCAACGAGGTGAATGACGACATCCTGGCCAGAGCCTTCAGCAGATACCCGTCTTTCCTCAAAGCTAAGGTTGGCGTGACTTTTTAATGTGTTATTTGCCACATGAATTGATGGAAACACAACATATTTATGTATTTTTTTTTATACTTCTTAAAGCCTTTTTCGTGTGATTAATATATACAGAGCGTGAATATTACGCGGCAAAAACTGATTTTTCTTTTGCTCGCTGAGCAGAGATGTGACGTGTCTTTGTCTCACCGTGTGCACATCGCGAGACAAATGAAATGCTCACAATTGTCCTCATCAGGTGGTGAGAGACAAACGCACAGGAAAGACCAAAGGCTACGGCTTCGTCAGCTTCAAGGATCCAAACGACTACGTCAGAGCCATGCGAGAGATGAACGGTCGGTCTGAGTGCGCGCACACACACACACACACACACACACAGGGTCATGTTGGCACGTGGGGGCTTTCGATGGTCCTTGCTGTAGATCTGGAGTTGGTCAGTAATCGGCTGCCTCTGTGTCTCTCTCTCTCTCTTTGTCCAGGAAAGTATGTTGGCAGTCGTCCCATCAAACTGAGGAAGAGCATGTGGAAGGACCGCAACATGGAAGTGGTGCGCAAGAAGCAGAAAGAGAAGAAGAAACTGGGCCTCAGATAGGGACAGTGTGTGTTGTGTTGCCCAGTGGACCGACAACATTGCGTAGAGCGTGACTCTCTTTGGGATCTGTCCGATCAGGAGACGTACTGAGATTGTATAGGTGTCGACTCTTTTTTTTTTTCTTCCTTAAATAAAACCATAATTTCGTAGTTATGTTCATTGTTCATTGTACCAGAAGAGCTTTTTACTACTTGTATGAGTACTGATTGGGATTCAATTCCATTGTTTGGTCGCTGTATTTATATTAGTTGTTCCCAAACTTTTTGGCTTGTGACCTCGTTATGGACAAGAGGTGAAAGTATTTCTGACAAATAAAATTTTCTTTACTTTTATTTATTTGACCCAAAATCACAAATGTTCCTCAGAGGGCTTTACATATGTACAACGTATCTAACCCTGAAATCAGTGGATGTTAATAACAGCTGGTCATATACGTCAAAACAATCCGGCTTTACTGTACTTAAAGTGCAAGTCTCATCAGCAGGAGAATCAGATGTGCTGAGAAGCTATAATTATAATTATATAGCCTGTTTGAACCAGATGTGTGAATGTTCAGACACTGTACATCAACACAACCTCATTCTATTAAGACACTAATATTACAATTCAATATTGATTCTACGCGGTGGTGCTGAAGAGTCTTGGCATCTCCAGGGAAGATAAAGAAAGATAAAATGTTTTACATATAGGACACTCATTCTCAACAATCGTCCGTTAAAAAAAACTATTTCTACACGCTGTCATGTTCCAGTGTTGACCAGCTCCGTCAGACTGTCCCCAACAGCTCCTCTGCAGCGGTTCGCCCGCCGAAGATAACGTCGTTGACTGACACGCCGTCATAGGAGGAGCCAATCAGAGACAGCGAGAGACTCTTCTCCTTTATGAAGCTTCGCATGGACTCTGGAGAGGCAGACAGACCCACCTTACAATGACATTTCACCACGCGCTGTGAAGGTTCAGTTCTCAGGTGTAACGTCTACTCACCTACTCTCCGATAGTGTCCTTGATAGTACTGAGGTATGCAGTCCTGATGAGAGGAAACACCAAAGATTTCATCACATTTACAAAGATGCAGTAACAGTATCTGGTTCAGAGGTATCATTCATGGGCACAGACACAGTCCTGTCTTACCCTCTGTAGAGTGACCCGACTCCAGCTGGGCACTGTAGTGACTCCCAGGTGGCTGCTCACCGCCTCCGTGGCTCTTGCTAAAAGTCGCTCCTCCGTCACCGCCTCTGGGGCCCCAAACGCTTCCTGGAACCAGGCGCCACCCATCATCACCTAGGAGACAAGTTCAGCGGACTCACTCAGCTGGACCAGAGCCGCGTGGCTGGGCTGCTTACGTGCTCTTCACTGTAGGTTTTGACAAGCAGCAGCTTTGCTTTTAAAGCTGCAATAATCCATATTTTTATACGATCAAATGATTGTATGTTATGTCGCACATAGTGACGAGGCCGCACGGAGTTATCACCGGGGAGCCTTTTAGTGTCATTCAGCTCATTGTTTTGGTTTTGTTGTGTCGTAGAAGTGTTTCACCTTCCCTGAACCCAACCAGAACAGCTCTGTAACCCGAACCACAACTTTACGCAGATTAAGACCAAAACGAGCCAGATGTTGGTGGAGATCAAACCAGAGTAAACGTAGGACTTGCGTTTATCATGTGGACACAAACATGTCTCCAAATGAATAATGATGTTTCTCTGTGTGAGTAAAAGGGTAACTGTTTGCCAACACATTCAACAGAACTGTATGAAGTTATAATAATATGTCAGATGATGTGTTTACAGCCACCGTGATACTTACAAAGCGTTTTAAATACTACGGTTTAGTGTTGAACAACTGTTGTTGGCTCTCAAACTGTTCTGTCTGTCTCCATCTCTAACTACCTAATCTTAGCGTGCATTTGTTTTAGTGCAACGACAAAGCAGAAGATCATGTGTTTCACTAGCTGATCAGAGATGTTGCCCAGGTAAACAGGTCCACGTGTGAGTGAGTGAGTGTAGCGTACCGTCAGTCTAGTAGTCTGTCCGTCGGGTCTGTTGTGTTGAGGGAAGGGAACAGAGTCGTAGACCACTCCGAGTAAACCCCGATCCTCTGACGATGGAAGCAGGTGACCGAACCCCTGTCAACAAACAACACAAAGTCAGCGGGCTGCATCGTGTGTGTGTGTGTGTGTGTGTGTGTGTGTGAGAACAGGACAAGAAGCTGCTCGTACCTCAGGGAAGAGGGATGCATTAATTTGCTAATTTTGGATTTTGTTTTTAAATACATCGACCACCCTCTAATCCAAAACCCCCGTTCAGAATATAGTGTGTGTGTGTGTGTGTGTGTGTGTGTGTGTGTGTCCGACTGTAGTTCTCACCTCTACAGGCAGGACGGAACCCTCGTACTCCAGATTTACCACGGCAACTGTTACCGTGGAGATGTCCTGCAGCAGCTGGATGAGAGGTTGACAGGAGGCGGGCAGGACTGAGGAGAGGGCTGAGGGGCAGAGAGAGGAGTGAAGGCAGGAAAATGATTTATCTTTTTCTTCTGTCATTTTTCTTGTGGGTTCCATTGTGTTCGGATTAGCTCAATAATAATCAGAGGACACCAGGAGAGCCGACTGATGTGATCCAGTGTGGAAGACAGAAGCACTTGCCTTTAGCAGGCAGTGCAGAGATGATGTGGTCAGCTGACATGACTCCATCCTCCAACGTGATCTACACACAAACACACACAAGCTTCTCAAGTCTCCGTCTCTCTTCGGTGCACTGTACATTGTCAAACGTTAAAAGTTACCGTTGAGTTATAAAAATGGATGATTTCCATCATAAGCTAGTCCTGCAGACAGGGGGACTAACTCGCCATGCTAAACCAGCTAGCATCCCGTTCATAGTCACATTCAGGTAAATGTATTTAGTGTCGTCACTCACCGTCCACCCAGAGGCTGAAGGACTGATGCGTTGAACAGCTGCCTCTCTGTGAAGCTGCACTCTGCCGCTGCGCTGCAGGTACTCAGTGATGGACTCTGGGAGGGACTCCACTCCTCTGCTCAGGGACCACTGGGCCCAAGACTCCTCAACAGATCTTTGAGCCAGAGGGCCAGGGGGGACCACAGGAGCCGGTCCTGAGGGGTTTTCACACACACGACTTTAGTCCAATAAGGCCCAAAAGATCACAGACAGACACAAGATTGAAGGAATGCAGCTTCAGAGCAGATCCAGTGCCTTAATAAATCGCTTTAATACAGGACAATAAAAGTTTCATCACATCCGTGTGTAGCATCTGGTTCTGTTCAGTTGTGACATCCACATTTCTAATCCCGCCTACAAAGCTCTGATTGGTCCACTGTTTCTCCAACCGGAGAAACAGTGGTCAACAGCAGTACTAAACAAACTACAAACTACAGACATGCTGCTGGTGATTCAGAGATGTGGAACCAGGCTAATGAGTTATGCATATCCTATCAGGTACTGTTCCACTGGAAAAGTTTCAATACTACTTGGTGCTGTGTGATATCTGTCAACACCCAGCTCTAGTAAAGACCCAAAACAAAGAGGTTGATGAGATCTTGTCTGTTTTGAACTGATTTTTAGATTGTATGGGGGGAGGGGTTCATTCAGGTGTCTCTGCTGCTTAGTGTTACGTTCCCCTCACAAAGCTCAACAGGGAGAAGAAACAGAAGCAGCGTACCTGAGCCCAGCAGCATGCCCAGAGTCAGAGAGCCTCTGCGCTGCTCTGCATTGAACAAGGCAGGAAAACAGGAGCGCACACTCAGCTTCCTGCAGTCCCCGGCATACACACCGCGACACAAACTGTCCACAGCTATGTCTGCCAGCTACACACACACACACACACACACACACACGGGAAGACAATAACATATTTATCTTAGGCTGAGATGAATAAAGTGAGTGTAATGTAATCGTTGTTAAAAGATGAGTTCACATTGTTTTTGAGTCTATCACAGTAAAATCTGAATGAAGACCGCTCTGAGCCCCCCTCACCTCCTTCCCCAGCCTCCTGGAAACAAACGAGTGGATGGACTCGTCGTCCTCCTTGCCCTTCTTCACCAGTATCTCCGTGGCAACGCTCAGCAGGAGGGGACGAGAGAAGGGCAGCACGGTCCGCAGGAGTCCACTGTGAAGGACGAGACGGAGAGCCAGAGGAATTGATGAAGCGGGGATTTAAAACATTAGTCACCAGTCAAACCATCCTGTCAGAGTGTCTTCAGCGCTGACTCAGCGAACCTGACCTGATTCCTGAAGGCATCCTGTGGAGCTCTCTGTTGACGTACAAGTATCTGTTCTTGGAGGCGACGTGGCTGTAGGTGACGGGCAGAATCTCCCCCCCAAGACCCAGGTCATCCACCTACACACACACACACACACACACACACACATACACTTTTTAATAATTAAATTATTTTGAATGTCTCCAAAAATATCGTAAAGTCATCATTTATGATGCACCAGCAGTCGTTTTCATCCGTAGTAATAAAGGGATGAAGTCCTGTCTTCCCTCATCTTGGAATGCTTCATCGCTGCGTTTTAAACTCACCATATTGAGTGTGTTGTGTCCCACCGCCCCAGCGGGTCGGATCCCTCTGGGTCCGTGTTCAAACACCGCCCCATCAGACCTCCTGGTGGACCACAGCCAACCTCCGAAGCGAATGCTGGACTCCAACACAATGACCTGGAGGAGGACAAAAAGAGAGAAACTCTGAGAAGTTGAGTCAGCACGATGTTGAAGTAGAACATACAGAGAGAGAGAGAGAGAGAGAGAGAGAGAGAGAGAGAGAGAGAGAGAGTCCACAGATTAAAGTGAAATGCAGCAGAAGGTAGTGCTGAGGGGACGGGTTGTCCTGTTCATGGACCAACACATTACATTCTGCTAAACTGCTTAACTATATATTTAGCTCTGATTTCTTCTGATCATCTCCAAACTCAGCCTGCACATTTCTATCTTTTCATCCAGGCACCCGTTACACATTGTAATGATAATGGTGTTATTATTGGTAGCAAGTGCAGATTGATTTGAAATGCATTTCTTCATAGAAATAGAAATAGTAAAATAATTGTTATTAATAAAGTAATCATGTAATAATTACAATTAAAACACAAATGAATCTTAATATATATATATTTTTAGGTTTTTGTTTTATACTGTTTAAACTGTACTGAATGGTACTGTATCCACAGATATAGTTTGAAATAAGATCATGTGTGTGTGTGTGTGTGTGTTACCTTGGTAACCTGGGGGCTCTTGCACAGGTAGTAAGATGCTGCCAGACCCCCGATGCCCCCTCCAAGGACTGCAACTGTTGTCATTGGCTGATTGCAAAACACAAGTGACACAAAAGGACAGTTCAGTGTGTATGTGGTGTATGTGGTCTGTACAGGTCTGTACAGTTCTGTGGTGGGACAGGGTGTGTCTGCTACATGAGGCCTGTTGATAATGATAAGGCGTCTCACTCTGTCCCCCAGCTGTCTGTCCAACTGTCTGTCTGCTGCAGACTAAAGGTCAGCCTCATACTGAGGACTTCTAGGACTTTTTCTTTTTAACTATTTAAAAGTGCAGAAATGAGCTGAAGCAGCGTCTCCATCTTCTCTCCTACACACCAGTTTAACTTCCTGTTCTCAGTGTCTCAGTTGTTATCTGTCTGCAGATGCTACACTACGTTACTGTCTTTGCTTCCTGTCTCACTTACATTACTTGACCAACCAAATTTATATAAAACATTTTCTTAGTATATATTATTGTTATTATAAAAGGTGATGTTTCCATATTGTTCATAATATATATATATATATATATATATATATATATATATATATATATAT
>NW_022280073.1:79225-115092 GCF_004355925.1 Anarrhichthys ocellatus
ATATATATATATATATATATATATATATATATATATATATATATATTAAAGCTTTATGACTCCGCTATGACTTACTGATATGCCAGTACTTAGTTAGGATGCATATATTGTTAAAATGTGTTTTTTAGCCCAGTGTTATGTAACGTTAGTGTATAGGAACATTACGAATAAATACATCACAAACAAACTAATATAATTCACACAATGAACAGAGGCTCTTCTGTGAATGTTGGTGCTTATGAAAACAACACTAAGTGCTCCAGTGTGAGGTGCTAAACATGAGCTGACACTTCTTCACTTTGTGGGTTTTGAATGAATGTTAGCGTTAATAGACAGTGAGAAGTACCCGGATGCGGAGGATCCCTCTCGTTTAACCCTAACCTTATGGAACAAGAGCAGCTACCGCTAACTACACTGTAACTTCAGGGCAGAGTTATGGAGTCAAGCTAGCGGAGCCTCTACTGTGGTGTAACGTCCACAGACACACGACACTGACTCCGCTGTATCTAGTTAACGAGCTCAATGAGGATGAAAGGTTACCGGCGTTACCTTTATTTTTGAGAGCGGGGTCCCCGTTCAGCGTGCTTCTGCTTCGGCCACTGACTGTACGGCTCCATGGACCTTCTGTTACAACACCAGCAACCAAACTACTTCCGACCGGACTCCTTCAGAATAAAAGCGTCGTCTCTTCTTGATGTTTGACGGCATGCAGCAAACGATGACATGGCGCGTTATCGCCCCCTACTGGTGTGGAGTGTGGCTCGATAGTATACTAAGTCCGGACAAATACTAATACCCCTACTTATACCCCTACTACTACTACTACTACTACGCGATACTGCTACAATCTTTTGACATTTGACACAGATTATCGAAATTATTTAAAGTTTTTTAATTATTTTAATTTCCATACCATCCATTCAAATAAAGAATGGATAATATATGCAAACACCATTCCAACGTCCATACCTTTATTTATATTTAAGACTGACTGCTTGGGTCGCGGGGTCTTTGGGACTGTGGGGTGGAGGGGGGGGCAAAACTCCTGTTGTGATCCAGTGTTGATTTGATAAATGTGGTAAAAACCCGCAGGATGTCTGTATATTTGTAGCTTCTTTTGTAACATTCTGTATGAATCATTTGCTCTGTTTTTCTGTTCTATTATATTTTTCTACATTATATTTGGCTTCTGTTATGGAAATAGTTTTGATATTTGTTGGTTACACTGTTTATTTTTTCCCTGATCACCAAGGCTGAGAAGAATACATTTCAAAAGCCAAAAGTCTTGTTCACTATTTTGTTATGTGATCTTTCCATTTTTTTGTTTTTCTCAAGTATTTATGGGGATATTACACATATAACTATTCACATATTCACGTGACATATTCTGATAGCCCAGTTTGTGCTGATAAAGAGATGTAAATAACATGGTTGTGCTGTTACATGTAATATTAGAAAAGGAGACCAGCAAACCAACATGACGTGTTTTAGTATTAGTCAGTCTTGCCCGAGATATAAATAAATGTATGGAAGTTGGAATGGTGTTGGTATATATTATGCAGTTTAAAAAAAAATCTTGGAAGCGTTTCCTTTAGCATTTTTTAACATTTTCAGGAGCATAGAGTAGCTAGTAGAGAGTAACAGAGTATTTGTACGTTTTTGTTTCATAATGAACAAACTGCTATGAATATGTGACACACGTCAGGCTTTCTCAGAGCAGAGTCTACCAGTGTTTGGGTTGTTTTCTAATAAAGGACATGTGGTCCTGTTTCTACAATAATAATCACAAAGCTGCCACGTGTCAGTCAGAACTGCAGTGATGGAATAAGAGTGTCAAGTTAGCACATTAGAGATGCAGCTATAATCCCTGTTCATATGTAGCTGCAGTATTTAGTGATGTGAACTATCGTTGTTTGTTAGAAGCTCTGTTTCATCTTTATCTATTACACTTTATTACTTGTCGCTTTATTATAAACTCAGTACATTTGTCCCCGTCAGGATCCTGTAGGAATGATGATGAACTGACTTTTCGAAGGTAATCAGATCTCAGATCAGTCAGGTTTTGATCTGATCAGTTAAGCCCACAGACCGCTCGTGAGCCCGCTGATCTCTCTTCGGGGTACAGGCTCGTGGTCTGGAGCGGGTTACCATGGTGACCCGCTGGTCAAAATGGAGATCATCTCTGGTCGCTGGTGTCTAACTTCTCTCCTGCTCTCCAAACAGTATGGAGTCGGCTGAAACTCTGTGCAGTATTGATCCAATTCATTGTTGCCCTCAGTATGAGGAACTCTGCTGTGGGTGGATTTTGGGTTGTAGCTGCAGAGGGAACTCTCTCTCCTTGTTCCGCCTCCCACAGTACTTACACAGTTACTACAGGTGATGTAAAAGCCACCAAAAGATCAAGGTCACTTTTCAACAAGTGTTTGTATCTTAAAAGTTATTCCTACATTGAGCATTTAGGAACGTCCCTCAGGAATAACCTCAAAAATCATTTTTTTGAATTTTATGACTCAGTGGAACCAAACCCGATCAAAATCACATTTACATTAGATAATAAAAAGTATCAAAAAAATATTACCACAAAATCAGGAATTAATCCAAGTAATGTGTAAAGCTAAGCTCATTATACTTTCTTCCATGAACTGTGTGATCAGTGTTTTTTTCTGAATTCTGTCAATGACTGTTCTATTTTAAACACTTTTTGTTTGTCTGTCAATCAAAATAACAGCAAGCTGTGATTGGCTGCCTGCTCATGGTTCCCGGTGTGTATTCACTCATGCGATTATGTACCTCGCGTCCTATTTACTTATTGAATATGGACCCCTTTCACTTCCCCTCGGAGGTGTGAAGGCACCAGAGGAGCATCCAGAGCGACCTGTGGAGCGTCATCCTGACAAGACATGAGGTCATGAGGTGGTGGATCGGATTAGTAGGAAGAAAAGCGGAGATCCCATGTTTGTTTGACTTTGGTGTGCAAAAGTATACTCTTTATTCTTATTATATATCCAACTTTATTTTGCCCCAAACCCCTCCCCTCCACCCAGCCCCCACAACCGGTGGCATTCCCATGTCACCAGTTACTGTCACTGTTACAATAGCCAATCAGAGCTCACCTGCAGAAAGAAGGCAACCAAACAAAGAAGAGCAGAAAAAAGGGTTACTTTCAGTTTGTTTTTTCTTGTTAAATAGTAATAAATACATTGAGATGCAGTGGTTCTTACTTTATCCTTTTCTCTTAAGCAGAAGGGTTAAAAAGTTTTTTTTATTTTTTTTTATTTCTGTTTCTATTTCTTTTTATTTCTTTATTGATCTGTGTTGGATCTTTAGCAGCAATCCGGACCAGTTGTCATGGTGATTAGCAGCACAGAGAGGAGGAGCTGTCTGGAGGAGAAACACAACAGGAGGAGGAGGAGGAGGAGGAGGAGGAGGAGGAGGAGGAGAGGAAGAAGAGAGCAGGGGGAGAGGGAGGGGATGAGGAGGAGAAGGAGATCCCTATGAGCGCCAGGAAGGCATCAGTGTCCTGCCACCTTCTCCTCCCTCCTCCTCCCTCCCCCCCTCCCTCCCTCTCTCCGCACGCCGTCGAGACCAGGTGGAGAGCGACGGAGGGAGGACGCGAAAAACTCTAAGAAAAAGTGAGTTTAACACAGACAGGAGTCCTGAATCACACACAGGTTGGCGTTTTCTCCCTTTGAAACCAGCTTCTGTCTTCTTGATGCAGCAGTAGATGTGTGTGTGTGTGTGTGTGTTAAGACTGCTCGTCTCTAGGGACTGTAAATATGAATACACTAATGTCAGAACTAACCGATGTGACCATGGACATGTGATCTTCCACTTGCAGCCACCACATGGAGTAAAATGGAAAAGCATGGCTCCTCTCTCTCTTCCTTCTTCATCCTCCTCCTCCTCTCCAGGCTTAAACAACAACCAAGTAGAACACGCAACTCCTCAAACCCGAGAAAAATCAAATAATATTAAACAACAATAATAATAATATTAATAAAAACAAACTCGTCACAATCATTCCTTTCCAATTACAGTCGCAACAGAAGGACAACAAACTAAAATGGGATAAAAAGGGAGAGTTTCCCCCAGCATCTTCCTCCTTCCTCCTCCTCCTCCTCCTCTCATGCAGTACAAACTGTCTCCTTCAGCACAAAGTTCACCTCTTTGTCTCTGAACTCTGGCTGTATGTGTGTAGTTGTAGTAGTTGTAGTTAAAATTGTATGGCTTTAGGGCATGGTTCAGGTTTTATCAAGAGTTGGCTGGCCCCTCGTCTGAGTCCGGCCTCCCTCTGCCCCCCGCAGCGGGGTTATTGTTGTTGGAGGCAGGGTAGTAGTCCTCAGGGGGCGGGGCTTGTGGCCCTGGGGCGGTGGGGGCCGTCCGAGTCCGGAAGGCAGACAGTCCGATTGGCAGAGCGAGGGGCAGGGAGGCCGAGCCGAACTGAGAGGCCTCCATGGAAGACACCGCCCCCAGGTGGTGCAGCCCTAGGGACACGCCCACATCCATGCTGTCACTCATCTGGGGCGAGGATCCCTGCTGGCCCCCCCCTCCGCCGATGCCCGTCTGTCCACTCTGCCGCAGGCCGCGCCCGCCGTTCCCGTGGTGGGAGTAGGTCGGGTGTGGGTGGTGGGGCGGGTCCAGGAAGTGGCGCTGGTGCTGTTGGGAGGCAGCCGGCTTGTGGAGCAGCAACTGGGTGTATGCTGGGTCCTGACCCCCACCTCCACCATCACTGCCTGGCCACATCCTCATCTGCTGCTGGGAGGGAGCCTGGTGGGGGGGGGGGGACGGGGGAGGGACACAGAGGTGAGACGCATTCAGAGTGACAGACACGCTCTAAAGAAGAAGCACAACACGTATCTGCTGGAGTAAATGTGGACCCTGCTCAGGATCCAAGATCTGAACCCTTTGAGGGGTTAGAGACATTTTACTGCTGCATTTGAATGAACCAGGACGGGACATCCTGTAAAACATACCTGAGGGCTGGTCATCTCATAGTCTGAATGTGTAACAGCAGAGTTGTAGTAGCGGTTACTGTAGCGGTAGTTGCGGTTGTCATTGGAAGAACCACTGGAGCCACCTGGAGATAAAACAGACCGGCATTAAACTCACACCGCTGTTGGCTGCGTTGATGGTCTGTTTTGTGGAGACACAGTTTATTTACTTTGGTACAGTTTGGGGGCGTGTCATGCTGCAGGGTGACGACATGTGGACCGAGGGTGTCGATCTGTCGGTATCTCGCCATTCCATTCAAAATTGATTCAGCACGTCTCAGGATTTACTCCAGTCCGCTGTGCGCTTATGAAGGCGGTGTGGCAAATTATGACAGGAACGCAGAATAAAGTGTGTAAGGAGTAGTATTTATATTTGAAAAAGTTCTATCAACTGATTGCAGTAATGTAAACACACCACCCTAAGACACATGTTACACATATAAACAACTTTTACTAAAAAGTTTTAGGTATTTCTCAATTCTTAGTGACTTCAGGAACATTAAGTCCAAGTTAGAGATAAACAAAATGCTGCCTGTCACATGAATACAATTGTTTAGGCTAGCTGCCTTTTGTATTTCTGTTTCTTTGGGTGTAATTTTTCAACCAATCACCCAGTAATGCTTCATACTTGGTGTGTAGCATACTGTCCTTTAGTAGCAACATCTAGGCTCTTTTGTAGAAATTGTAGAAACAATAAAATAATTAATTCTTGGAAGATGTGAATTGATTCAGAATCTTAGAAGATATGAATCTTGAGTGGATGTGGTTTACACTAACAGCCAGATCAAAGTGAGTGAGCTGCCTGCAGTCATGGTCGACAGTCCAAGCTCCATCTTCCCTCTCAGCTGTAGATAATCACTGTCACTGTTGGTGTACTTTACCAGAGCTAGAAACAGAGCTAGTAGTGGAGGTTGAATGGGAGTGGTCCATGGCAGGAGAGGTGGATGTAGATGAACTGGTGTTGGTTCCTTCATCTGTCGTCTTCTTGAAGAAATTGTGCTGCAGGGCGTAGAATGGCGTGATGCGGCTTTTAGGGTCGTAGTCCAGCATGCGCAGGATCAGGTCTGGAGGAGGACAAAGGACAGGTTCTGTTTAGGCTCTGTGTACAGGGTGAAGAGGCTGGTACTCTCACCACATGCTCTGACATATCATTAACATGTTGAGATGCTCAGCTTGTTTAAACATGTTATACACCATCTCCTGCTCACACACAGAATGTGATTCTCTACAACGCAGCAACTTCCTCTCAATGTTTGTAATGTTGGCTGTATTCATATCGATGGAAAGACATCTTGGAAATATAAATACAAACCAATCATTTTTAGGGAACCAATAGATGCCGTATCTATCCCTTCAGATCAATACAAAGTGCTGGCTTACCTTTAAACTTCAGGTAGTCACAGGGGGCGTGTCCCGGCTCCCCTGCCCTTCTCCCCCCTGGGCCCCCAGTCTCTACACCCAAAATCTCATGAAGACGCCGTGTGGCCGGGGGCTTATACTCCTGGAAAACACACAAACACGCATATTTAGAAACAGAGAGATATGAATCAGGATCCTCCGTTAACTCCCACTACCACGATACACAAGCAGTTAGCTTGAAACATGCTTATATTTGCATTTCCAATACACCCGTATTGTTTCGAATACTACGTGTGTATATTACTTTGTGCTTACACTTTGCTGAGGATTGTAACTGTTGGATACTGAGAATTGTGCCAGCACTAATACAATAAAAGGTGAATAAAACCCCACAACAACCACCGTCCGAATCATCCACAGTCTTGGCCGAGGACAGTCCTCTCATTCTTTTCCTTCAGCAGAAAGTAGTTCTCAATGAGAACTCCGGTCTACAATTTGAAAAAGTGGCTAAAATATTAAGAGGCCAACATTTGTAAAAGCGGGCCTTCATACACTTTGACACAGTGCTCCCAAAAACCCGTCTGCAGCATCTAAACACCTTTTCACATGCTTCACAGTGACGTCATTCACCTGCTGCCCCTCTTTTGTTTAAGGCAAAGAAATAGCTTTTCATGCACCCGTTGATTTTGAGATTATAGACTATTTTGCTTCCATAACTTTTCTTCTTTCAGATTTGTGGAAAGAAAACATTCAAAATACTCATTTAGGTGTTTTGTTTTACTACTTTGTAATAAATGTGTGTCTGTAGAGTTCTCATTAGATAATGCCTCATTTACATACTTCAGAAAACTTGTAATGCAAAAGATAATAGTCTTGAATATAAGTAATCACCTGGGCAAGTTTCATAGAGATATCTATCAGTTACATGTTTGACCCCATTCCCCTGTAGTGTCTCCCCTTACAACATGGTTTTGTTTACTCTTGTGGTAGATCTTATGCATTTGCAATAACTAGAAGTCCCACATTGGATTCTTGAGCATCAGGAGTCAGAAGACACAAGACTAACAGGAGAAAGTTGACTTTTTAATAAAACAAACTGTAAATGGATCTGAATCAAATACCTTCTTGACGTCCTTGTTCTTCTTCACTGTCCACAGACCGTCTGACAGCTTGTCAAAATACTTCCTGGCTTTAGGAGCTGCATCCAGCATGTGGCTGGGCGGGACCCCCAGAACCTCCACAATCTTATTCATCTGGTCAACCTAAACAAACACACACTCATGATTAGCTTAGTGACAACATGCTGAATCAAACGTGAATGTGGATATGAGAGCGCTGAATCATCGCGCAGCCCTACTTAGCCGATATGTTTGTTACCTCGTTGGAGCCGCTGAAGAGAGGCTCTCCTGTGTGCATCTCCACCAGGATGCATCCCAGAGACCACATGTCGATGGCCAGGTCGTACGGCATTCCCAACAGGACCTCGGGAGAGCGGTAGAACCTGCTCTGGATGTACTGGTAGATCTGAGAGGATGGGATGGGGGGCATCGGTAACAACTAGAAAGTCTAAAAGTGAAATGACGCTCATGCTGTTTCAGTGGCTGTCCACTGTGAGGAACCGTGTTCTCATCCACAGTCTGGTTACTGCCAGTCAGGAAATGTTCCCTTCATACAAACTCTATACAGAACCCCTGATAACCATGCTGACTGGGACTTATGTGTGATACATTCATCCACCATTCACTCATCTATTTTCTGAACCCTGATGATTATGGTCACCGGCGGGATGAATTTATAATATATAATTTTATATAAAGTAAACTAATAAGTGTACTCTACAGGCATATTTGGAAGGTTTGTGTGTGTGTGTGTTTAAACATGTGTGTGGATGCTGCTCACCCTCTGTCCCAGCTGGCAGGAGGACCCAAAGTCGACTATCTTGATGGCGGATCTCTTGGGGTTACACAGCAGGATGTTCTCTGGTTTCAGGTCGCAGTGGATGATTGACAGCTCTGGAGTGGCCAGGAATAATAACGCTGTGGACAAGAACAGACATCATATATATTAGGGCTGCTCGATTATGGCAACAAAAAAATCATAATCACGTTATTTTGGGCAAATCTTGACGTGAAGATTATTCAATGCGATAACTCATTGACTTTGGAAACATCATGCAATTAATACATTTTTTATTGTCTTTTTATACCATGGATTTTATTGAACTTTAAATATAATTAAATTCAAAAACAAACGTAAATAAATAAATAAAAATAAGACGTAAAAAAATTGCATTAAAATAAATGAAGTTGAAGTATGCTGTAACGTTAGTGCACATCAACAACCTTCTGATAAATACTAAACACAAAATATTCAATATATAAACTAATACATATAAATAGATTAGTCAAATATGTATTAGATACAATATTCTCTTGATTATCTTGTTTTCGTATTCCTTGTTTTGTATATTTAGAAACCTATTGTAAGATGATGAATATATCACATGTGTCTTGATGTTCTAGCAGCATTAATCTGCATCTATGGCATAACCACTGCACTCAAAGGGAAAAGGCAACTGTCAAAACGCTTCCATCATCCCCCTGATAAATATTTCCATTACTATTCAATGTAGTCCTTTGTCTTTGACCGACAATATTCTTCCTTCCTGATTTGAAGACGATTTCAAACTGCATTCGTCCTCCTTTCTTTTCGTCCACTAGGGGGCAGACAACCACCAGCTACATTCATGAAGACATGTTTGTGTCTCCATGCACCCACCTGTACACAGCTGCTGTGCAAATTTCCTGGTGAGGTTGAGGGAGACTCCTCTGAAGTTGGTGTTCCTCAGCAGATCGTACAGGTTGTAGCTCAACAACTCAAACACCAAACAGAGATGGTTCCTAAACATAAAGTGACGCTTCAGGTGGACTGCACAGAGACAGACAGACAGACAGACAGACAGACAGACAGACAGACAGACAGACAGACAGACAGACAGACAGACAGACAGACAGACAGACAGACAGACAGACACACACACACACACACACACACACACAAAGACAAAGACAGATGGGAGACAAAGAAAAAGGTTAAAAGATAAACTCAAACAAGAATCCGGTTTGGCAAGAGTACTTGACAACAATAAAATCATTTCCTGTCAATTGCTCTTTGAAAATTCCCCACTTATTGAGTCTTGGCTTTCAGAACTAAGAGCCATTTAAGTTCCTAAATTTCACATCAGAGCTGAGATAAGGAGTCAATAAATGTGTTCTTTCATAATCCATTCTTACCTCAACCTTCATGTTGTATTGTCACGGTATGTGCTATCCTAATAGAACAGCTCAAGGTCCCTTACTAACTAACTGTTTTTCAGTGGATGAAGGTTTTGTAGAATGAGAATGAGATGGCTCACACCTCAACCTGTGAGCTAAGCATGTTGATGACAACAGAGCCATCTCCATGACAACTGTACTTTGACTTTGTGTACTATTTTTTTTTTTAAAGGTGCTACATTTGTTTAACTATCATCTATGTAAAGATATAGTGGAGTAATGTCTACCTGAGCAGAGAATGCAGATCAGATACTCATGCCATCGTGTGGATAGACGCATTTAGAGACATAAGTAAACTATTGACACGTCTTGCAGTGTGCCGGTATACAACACCGGGAGGTCTGACACCATGAATACGTTGGATGTTCAACTCTACTCTGACCAATCTGTTCATGTTTGAGGATCCGCACAACAAACCTGTGTGAACACGTCCGTGTATGAAGACGACCAGTGTAGTATAAGCAGAGGTTGTATATGTTTCATATCTGACCCCTGTACTCTCACACCCCTCTGTAACGTGTGCATGTGTGTGTGTTCTTACCTATGTAATATTTCATCTCAGTGTCATGCTTGTTCATGAGCTCCAGCAGGCGTAGTTCAATCTGTGCCTGGTTTAGAAATGCCTTCTTGTTCTTAATGATCTTAATGGCGACCCATTCCTGCTCATGGTGGTCGTAGGCCTTCACCACCTGCAGACACACATAACAACACATGCTTTAGGATTTCATTTGTTTTTCATTAGACAGGGAATGACTGACAGCCTGATGTCCCAGGCTTTGTTCTGTTATATAATAATAATAATGCTAGCAGTTCACTGAGACTAACGTGTTACTGACTGTAGGAGCTACTTGAGACATCATCATCTGTGAGGAAGACTTTATAAACTAGCAATGAATGTGGATTCAGTGTTCATACCTGTCCGAAGGAGCCCTTCCCGATCAGCGAGTCTATCTCATAGCGGTCCAGCCACTTTTCTCCGTTTTTGACAATGTAGTCGTAGTTGTCGTCGTCATAGCCGTCGTTGTAGACTTTCCTCTCCTTCTTGGTGCTGCTGTCCTCTGGAGGGACCTGCTGGGCCCGTCGCTTCTTCTTAGTATAGTACACCTGTGGGTCGGAACAAATACATCAAAAAAGCAGCTTCGGCTGCTCCCAGCCCAGTCGGCCATTTTTACATTTTCTTGGTTGCCTTTTTTTTTTTTCTTGTGTCACATCAACATTAAGGTTAACACTTAGTTTGATTATGACACCACGTCACAATTTTAATGTACCTATGGATCTGTCATTTTGTTCAATCCATAAAGGCAACGTGCATAGTAACATTTTCTCCCATAATCAGCACATTGTAACTATATATGAGAGCACTGTACAAGAAGGCTGCCATTCTTAAGGAAACATCTGAGTTGAAATCATGAACCCTACCAACCTTCAACCAATCATGTTCATCAGCAATAAACCTAAACGAGGACTAGCCATTCAGAGGCAGAGTAGGGCGGGTCTTCACGAATGGGGGAGGAGAATGAATCTAACTACGGTAAATAACAAGCTGCTTAACTTCCAATAGCTCTGAAAGAGGTCATTTGGCATGCGGATGAAAGGGTCCTAAAAACTCTCGTGCACACTTATTGCTGGTGTGCCATTGGTTAAGCTACCGCACACCAATGGTGGCACGCATGCCTACGGTTGCCTAAAGAGTAAACCCCAAACTAGTGGTGGTCCACCGACAGCCGTGCATTCCTTAAACAATGCTTTATCCCTGCTTTGGCTTGATCTCAGGAAAACAGGTAAACAAACGGACAACCTGAAAGAGTGATCAAAGAAAAGACAAACAAGTGTGTGTGTGTGTGTGTGTGTGGTATACCATGTGTCATACCTCATTGATGTGCTTGTAAGTTTTGATGAGGTCAACAGAGAGTTTCCTCAGTGGGGCGCTGGCAGGGTCTCTGAAACTAGGGGGGATCCTCCGCTGGAGTATGGTCATATCAGACAGCACCTACAGAGAGCAGCAACACGTCATACATGCGACTCAGGTTGAAATCAGCAGAGAATCTAGAAAACATTTAGGCATTTCAGGACATCACTAATACATTTTTTATACGACTGAAAACATTGTGTATCAATTTCAAACTCACGTCACGCAGTTCACATTTACAGTACCAGAGTTTGTGCCAAATTATGACCAAGACCAATATGAACCTACTGCCACACATATAACATGGACTGATTATCTAAATTAATAATCTATGACATCCCACCTACTTTCAGGCCCAAAAAAAAGATATGCTACACATTTGGTGCTTACAAGCTGTAAAATGTTTGTTAAATTAAAGGGATAGTTCAGATGTTTTGAAGAGGGGTTGTATGAGGTACTTATCCATATTCAGTCCATCATCTACCAACTCAAAGAAAATGTACGCTATATTTTGAATATTTTTACTGCTTAACCTTGCCGTCAAAGAGCCATTTCTGACGGGGAACTGAAGTTGTTATAGTCATCTGTGCTCTCTCTAAAGCCACTAGACTCCATTGACAAAAACAGTACTTTCACCTCGCAGAGAACAGGAGCCGTTGGTCTACCGCTGCCTCCATCAGTTAGTTCATTTGTTGTATTGGGTGACTCTGATTGGGTGACTCTGGCTAGTTCGGATTAACCAAAGTCCCACAATTACACAAAAAAACAACAGAAAACTGAAGCAGCGGCAGACCAGCAACTCTCGTCTTCGGTAAGAATACAGTTTTTGTCGATGGAGTCTGGTGGCATTGGTGAAAGCACAGGTAACTGCTTCGGTTCCTTGTTGACTGTCGGACGGCAAGGTAAACGGGGTAAAAATATTGTAAGTAAAGCGTACACTTAAACCGATATTGATTCTTTAGGTGTGTAAAACATGTTTTGCTGCTTATAGTATATTTCCACCACAGTCCAACCGTGTTCGAGTCAAATGCTATTCTTGACTCAACCCAAATATCTTATGCACGGCTCGTGCTCCACATATTCAGCATGCATGTCAACACAACCCTCCCACAGAACAGCTGGGGGGACGCGGTCATTGGCCTTATTACGGATCCACGGATCACACGTTAACGGGGTTATTAAATTCCCATGACCCTCGGATTGTCTTTGCGAGGGTAGAAAAGTTGCTCAGCCGGTGCTCTGTTGCGCTTCCTGGATCGGAGGTGCTCCGGTTGGCTTCTTTCCTGGACTGTGGTACGAGCTTCTCCAGGAAACAGTGCGATTTATCCTCGTTTTTAGGATTCTTTTGAGTCACTAGCCGCTACTGATGACGTCTTATTCCATTGATTTAGCCGTCATCGGGTTTGTATCTTAAATAATAATCCAAACTTTAAAGATAACTATTTCATTTAGTTTTCTTCACAGAAATGAATGAAATGCTAAGATACAGGCCAACTGTATCTTTAAAAATATATATATATAAGTTTAACACCCCTTAAAATCAGGGAGGCCACATGACCCACATGGGAGCTTGTGAGTTTCTGAGATTATTGATAGTTTAAAAAAAAAAGTACAAGCACATTAAAAATGTAATCCATTACTTTTTAGCAACACTATATATATTTTGTGATCCAGCACAGCCGTTGCCTCTGCACAATATGACTTTTTTTTTTCATCAATGATCACAGAAGACATTGTTTTAATCTCCATCAAAAAAGTGAATGAAAGAACGACGCCCAGCGCTGCAGTGACAATCAACAGGTGAAACAGGCGAACTATAAATCAGTTCCTGGGCCAGAGGCCTGTACTGGTGCAGCACCGAGTGTGTGTGTGTGTGTGCGTGTGTGTGTGTGTGTGTGTGTGTGTGTGTGTGTGTGTGTGTGTTACCTGCTGCTGCTCGGCCATGGAGTGGATGGAGCTGAAGGAGGGGTGTGTATGTGTGTGCTGGCTGGTCATGGCTGGCTCAGCGAGGGAGAAGCCCTGGGCAGTGGAGGAGGAGGAGGAGGAGGAGGAGGAGGAGGAGGAGGTGGGCGGACATCCTGAGCTGCTTACACCTGGGGAGAGAGGGGGGAGAGAGAGGGGGGAGAGAGAGAGAAGAGAGAGAGATGATTAGAGAGGGAAACCCCAACATTCTAATCCGTCTCTCTGCCTCCATCGATGGTCCATCGATGCTACAAGTGATCCCAACTGATCAGAAACCACACAGTCGCTGATCATTAGTTTCCATATTGGCCATACATACATTACTATCTACTCACCACGTCCAGCTGGAGAAGCAGGACAGTCTTTCCGTACCAAGTTCCAAAAACACTCTGAACATTTTAAACACATGCAGAGGACTCTCCGATTTGACCATTTGAAACTGTCGCAAAATCTAAAATGATTGCCACTGGATTTTTGAGGCTTTTCCGCAACATCAATATGTAATTATAGAAAATATTTTTATTTCAAGAAGTAACATAACAGGACTCGTCGGTCATGGTTGCCAGGTTGCCATTAAAAACTATTTTTAGAAATTGACAACCATTTCTTGTCCTACTTTTTAACATATAAATAAGATCAGCAGACAGCAACACGTGCACCCCAAAATAAACAAATTTGTAATATTTGTTGCATTAGTTATATTTGTTACAGTCAGAAGCAGAATGTGTGTTGGTGCTCACAGGGCTGTGTTTTAGAGACAAGGGCTAATGTTATTGTTTGACTGCAGTGTTTGGTTTGGTTACTGTAATAAAGTCATATAACTGCATAGTTAATTACTCCAACTGTGAGGAGACTTAAGATGGCAAACAAAAGATGATGTCTAGTCACCCTGGCAACACCTTTAAGTTTGAGAAGGATCCCTTAAATCTGGTCACTAAAGAGCTATAAGTCAAAAATGTACGAAGCAGGATGTTTTACTCTGACCTCAAACATACCTTGAAGATATCTGTACTGACACAATACGGATGTGTCTGTGACGACCTTCAAGTGGCTGCTATGTCACGCTAAGGCGGCTGAAATAGATTCCAATCCAACTTTTTGTACACGAATAAGTCTGCTGCCTAATCTCTGACTTCTTTTGTTTTCACAACGCCTTGGGAATTTTCTGGCTGTTTTCTTACGTTTTTCAGTTGGTTGCGCCGTTACTTTTGCTTGCAAAGTGACGTGGGAGCTTCTGACCGCCATCTTTGTCTTTGAATCATTCAGTAAAAATGAGATGGCATAGAGGCCGGAATCAAGATTGTGATGGGATTTCCATTAATCATGCAGCCCTACTAGCTGTCAGATGAATAAAGATGAGCATCGTGTCCGAGTTAAAAGTTGATACAACACAAAGACAACCACCAACGGTCAGCTGGCTACCAAAATGAAGGAACGATCTGCAACCTAGACAAACATTTTCATGTCATTGTGACTCTCATTAAGCGGTTTTGTCACATCCCTGGACCGTAAGACTTCATCAGTTGATAATAAAATTACAAAAGAGAAAAAAAATGCCGAGGTCATAAATCTGCACTAAATGGGTGAATGTGATTCACATCAGCCAATCAAAGAGCTCCCTCTACCGACTTCCTCTCATGCCAGTTCAGCGGGCTCCATGGGCCAACACTGGGGTGACACTGGGCACACACGGGGCCGAGCTAACAGCCAGACACACTCCAAGAACTACAGCTGGTGGTCGGCACGACAACATGAGGGCTGCCGAGTTTTGCATCTGTCAGTCTCATCCTGTAAAGCAAACACGCACACACAGCATTTCTGCTTCTTTCTGTGGGGAGTGGGGGGGAATGGACACACCCACCAAATAGATAGCCAATCAGAGCGAGAGTTTGTAATAACAGTTGCTCTTTGACTTTTCGATGTAAACTAATTCTGGTGGACCGTGGATGTATCAGTGACGCTCATCTTGGTAAACCCCACCCTTTTTAAATATTATTCTGGTCAAATCATCATTAAACGTAAGTCTCGCCCGCTAGGCTAAGCACCTACTGCTAGCTCACATAGCAAGTGAGCTAGCTACCATAAAAAATAACATGTGTGGGTAAGAACGAAGCCAGGCTTTACGGCCTAATTAGTGACGGCTTGATTTGATTTGTGCCCGATAAGTGAAAGATTTTGAAAACATCAACAGGAGCTCTAACTCACTGTTTGGTCACATAGAGACTGGTTACATTGGCTGCCTCTCACATGTACTATGGAGTACGTGTCGCCATCGCATGGCCTCCATCTATGGACTCACTGATAGCCTCTGTGGAGAAAGTCTTCAAAAACGCCCAAAATCCCCCTCTTGTACACAAATTTTTATGTAAGAGAACCTCAAAATGTGCAGATGCAAATGAATCAGTCTCTGCATCTGTACGACTCTCACCTAAATGAATGCAATGCTCCAGTTTCAGGCAAGAGTGAGCTTTCCATAACAGAGGAGGCAGCAGTATTAAAATAAAACTATGGCATAAAGTGGGACATGAGAAATTAACATTTGACTTTTTTACCCACCAAGAATGAGGTGGGTTTGTGTAAAGGCAATCTCAGCGACAACAATTCATGTTGTGATTAAACAGTTGGACCTACCTGTGTAAAATAAATAGCAGATGTCCCTGTATAAGGTCTATATACAAGTAAAACTTTTATTGTGAAGCAGCAGAACTGCAGGAAATACAGTTTGCAATCGGGGGAGGATTATTTAAATTAAATGAAAGTAGGTTACGAGCAACCAGACTTTTAGAAATGCTACTTTTTCTATATTCACTTGCACGACCAATAGGACTGCACAATTATGGCCAAAATGATACTCACAATTATATTGATCCATTATATTTTATCACAATTATTGATTGATTTTTTGACAAAATATTTTTCTGCCACTTTTACATTTGAATGAACAGAGCACCGCTTTCACCGCTTTAAAATACAGTTCTTCTTCACCTGAATTTAGTGCATTTTGATGTTTCCCTTACAATTAGCAGTATATTACTCGTCTTTAGGAAGCGCAGAGCGCGCATTTTAAACATTGATATCGCAGTCGACCCTGTCCCTTTGGGAAGCCAAAATCGTGATCGCAATAGATATTCGAATAATTGTGCAAGCCTTATGACTACAGGTGTTAATCCAATCAGTTTAATCCAAGACACAACTGATGAAGGAGATGCATGGATCGGCCCTGCTACCAAACAGGTTGACACTACTGCAGGTCAGAGTGGGTAAAGCAGGCTAGAATGGGTCAATCGGAATTAGATGTCCATAGATTTACATAAACAGGGCAAACCCTGTTTGTAATGCTGAGCTCCTGTGCTGTAAAAACAGTGCTACTGCTCTCAATACCAGTCAAAGTTTAAGATATTTCAGGCCTGCAGAATCAGGTCTATTCTTATATCACTATAACATAATTCAGGGCAGATATTTTCTGTGAACATGTAAGAATAGCCTAACTTTTGTAATTATAGGTTCCTCGCCATTATTATCTACCATACACGGTGTAGACAGTTCTCCTATTCAGCGCTCAACATCTTCCGAATGGCTCCCTGAGAGGTTTTTTTTTTTCTAAATAGAGCTCTGTGGCTAAATGAGGTTCTATTTGTGAAGTTAAAAAAAAACCCACTCAGCAGCTTTGAACCTCTGTTGTTGAACTGCGTGTGTGCTGCACTTGTGTTGGGCTGTGCGATAAGGTAGAGAAAGTAATCCAATCACCGTCACTGGGACTGTTGTGGTGCTCTGGGTCCTGGCCTGCTTACAGATATGACACTGCTGGAGAGAGGGAGAGAATATCTGCCTAGTACTGAGAAATCCGCACCGTCTCTTTAAGAGACTGAGAGGCACTCACAGCACTTCCTCAATCTGGCATCCCCCTTCTTGCGCTGCCATTGGCCGGGGCCCCCTCTTTCTCTGTCAGCTGATTCGCTGTTGGTATCTAAGGGCTGGCTGGCCAGCGCTCTATAAATAAACCCAGTGCTGTCTCAGCAACCAACCTACAATACTCATTAGCTACTTCTCTCTCTCCTCTTCCGCCTCTCTCCTGCTAAGCAAGTAGCTTCCAATAGCAGGCCTGGCTCTCAGCGGCAGCAGTCTGACATACTCTCCCCTAGCAACCCAACCCACCCTACCAGCCGCTCTCTCCTCCCCCTTTCCTTCATCATCCTTCCTGCTCGCTCAAACCTTCTCTACCTCTGAATCTGATTTCTCCCCTCCATTTACCCGTCCGTCATCCCTCACTCCCGTCTTCCAATCCTTCCCGACTTCAATCGGATGACACATTTCCTTGTTTTCTGCAGACTGTCTCATCTCTCCATCAGCATTGTGTTGATGCACAATGATGTAACAATATTTAGGGCACCGGCGAGGAGTCACTCCAGGCAGCACGGCAACAACGCACAGTACAGGCAGAGATCGATGCTTCCTGCTCGACAACAAGTTGCTGGATGATGAGGAACAGTGCTGGGCCAACTGTGCGCGTACCAGAGTCCATCGGAGATAACCAACGGTTGTGCAACGCTGCCTTGGAGAGGGGTCTCTGAGCCACTAGTGTGCACAGACAAATCTATTTAAGCAAGACTGTAGTCAACAGCACTCGAGTCAGAGACAAGTCCAAGTCTGAGTATTTCCCAGACCGGGTGAAGACAGAGTCCAAGCAAACAAAACGGTGCTAACTGAGAGTATTACAGCGAGATACAGTTTAACTCAGAGGTTGCTCTTCCTGCAGGAATTGAAGCATTTGCTAAAATCATGATCACAACTCAACGAAAAGTATGATACAAAAACAACATCCCTGGTTTAAAAACCCTAATGAACAATTATTTTACAGATCCCTGAAAGACATATTACAAAAATATGGAGCTAAAGCCACCGTACGCCTCAAGCCCTGCCCACTAACACAGCTGGTCCAGTTGCACTCAGTTTTTAACACGATAACTAGCTAATACAGCAACGCAAAACAAATGCAATATTTCAAAGAAGCTGTTGATTTGATTCCAGCCATCGCTTATGCATAGTTACATACAGTAACTACTATTTCCACAGGAGCATATCATCTGAAGACATCAGCCCATCTGATCTTAACACGATGCGATTGGTGTCGACACAATCACAACTAAAAGAATAAGTACACAATAGTATCATGTCACACACCCAGTGAGAGGTTAAAGAAGGACTACAGTCTTTGATGCACCGCACTTATCAAATGATTTGTATCACAAAATTGTTATTGATGCTTAAATTCTCCCCTATATCTCAGACTAGCGATATCAAAAGTAACCTACACAATGCGTTGAATGGAGAAAGACTTTCCATCTCTAGTGAGTGTTTATATGTGCACAGGTATCCTGGCTGGGATCAGGTTTCTGGGATCAGGTTTTTGGAGTATCCCGGTGATCATCAGAAACCTGGACATGTTACCTGGAGCACTCCAAAAAGACAATTGCATAAGAATGTCTGTTAGAATTTTGTATACAGGGACATGAACGACCAGGTTTCTCATGTAAACATTATACTGAATAACATTAAAACAAGGACACTAAACGTAGGAAACCTCCACATACATTTACTAAAGGTCAGTGATTAAACACATACTGATATGGAGCCGTCAGTGGCCAGAGTTCGTAGTGCTACTTCAGCATGGACGGCAGATAAAATCAGGGAATTGCCATAATCGCCTTATTGAAAAATGTTGGATCGTAAACAGTGACGTGGAGCTTCGATCTAAAGATGTATGCACACAAAGTCAAGTCAGTCAAGATCAAGATGCATCTGAGCTTCACCCAAATGTTTCCACTTGTGCCGAAGCCGACTGTGCAAGATCCAAGAGGGACAAGGAGACGGTCAAAGAAAGAAGCTCTCGGAACAAAAGTCCACTGGAAGATTTGAGCGAGTCGGCCTCAGCGGTCATATACATACCGTTAGCCAACAGCTAACATACGGTACACTAGCTTAAAGTACACACTCCGATGATTGAGAAAACTGTAATCAATCTGTGTTCACAAAGTCAAATATCTAAGGGAGAACGTTTGGATTGTATTAGACAGTAGTTATATGTTTATACACAGAAAATACTCTGCATATACTTTGCTATTACTGAAAACTGTGAAGTATACAGGTTACAGCAAGCCCGTGCTCTTAAATACATTTTTATGTACAGTCAAGATGAAGACCAACTCCTCTTCCAAGACCAAAATGAATGTAAGATTTAACCAGCAGCCATTCAACATTTCTTAGCCAAGCTAACGTTGTGGCTGTAGTGATATCAGTGTCGTTCTGTTGGTCGAGCACTTAAAATATCTCAACAACTATTGGATGGTTTTGCCATATTTGGTTTCTACCATATGGACATTTTGGAGGCTGTTGCGTGCAGTGCTGTTGAACACCACCCATATTGATACAATTGGTTTGTGTACCTGATAAACTGGAAACTGAGTGAATATGCAAAACAAAAAAAGAGCAGCTGGACACAGCGATATCTGATCATCTGTGTGTGTAAATTAAAGAATAGCAGTTTATCGGAGCCAATCAGAATAATACAACCTGCAGAGTCTGAACTGTTCAGCACACAGAGTGTAGCTGAGGCTACTCCACACAGTGTATAGGCCAAGTGTTGGCCAGCACCACAGTCCATGTTTATGCCATGGCACAAACTGGCCTGACAAACATACACATGGTTGGATAAATGGGGGAAATGGATAGCTGGCTGGATGGAGTGAGGCTAACATTGTGTTTCATGGGAGGAGTAGCGTGAGCAGCACATTAGCAGAGCAGCATCAGCATCAGCCTTCTATCAGTATCCACACAGGATGTGATCAGGCTAGCCGTGGAAGTATCAGATTACATTTAATCTCGTTACCCAAACAAAGTTGTTTCTTTTGTGTACTTGTACCGTTAACCGACAACATTAGTGCCCTGCATGCAGGGATACTGTGTTTGAAATGCTAATAAGCTGCCCGGCTGCAACAATAACCTGATAACACTTTATTGCCAGCTGCAGTGCACGAACATAACAGGAAATTGTTACGAGTCGGCAGCCCCGATATTTGTCGATGAATAAATGCCAATACTCTCAAGACCAAAGTCAAGTTCCTGTGTCGTTGCCACCTGCCGATTAAAGTGAGGAGGTTTAGCCCCGAAGTTAGCGACAACTCCGGCCCAGGCTCACTTAAGGTGGGCTGGCCTTTAAGGTGGACCTGCTATTCTGCTTTAAGTGACAAGCAGCTCCTTTAAGTTATTCCGTTTTTTTTCATTTTCAAAATTTCTCTTAACTGTTTAACTGATAGCATGTGATGTGGTCACACCTCTAGGCTTATTATAGGCCGGGAAGCCGAGTAAAAGCTTAAAATTTCACAAGAGGGGTATTTACTGACATATTTGATATCGTAAAACAAAACATGAAAATGTCTTTAAGTTGTGTTTAGCAGGGAACTTATCTCAGGCATCTAACCAAAAACACATGAAGTAAAAAAATAAAACATTGACTTCGAGACGAAGAACCGAAGTGCAAAAATGCTGACTCATGATAGAGAAAAAATAAATAAACTGCTGATAACTGCTAACATAGAAACCAAGACTAAGACCAGTGATGGTTAAGTAAGGGTGACTTATTGGGATCTGTATTGGGAGGTTCTCTAGTCGTATAGAAAGTTAGAAATATCAAGTGACAAGTACCGACATTACGTGAAGTAATGACCTGAGGGCGGACGCACCATCACGTCCAATGAGTCTAAAACAAGGGAATAGGCACAGCTGCTTATGTTGCTTGATAGTTTTGTTTTCTAACTGTAATGGAAGCTTTACATTAATTAAAGCTGCCAAAAAAAATTAATTTTAGATGAAACTTAACAGGTAATATTAGCTAAATCGACACTTTTTAAGTGCTTCATGCAAACTTTCCATCAGTCCTTCAAAGCATAGCGCTGTGAGGTTGAAACGGGAATGACATTGGAATTGCAGAGGGGTCCCATATTCACTACAGGGAGTCAGTTGTACCGGTACAGTCGTCAACATTAAGTCAAGAACAATGCAGTACAACAAACGATTAACCCCTATGGTACATTATTACATTGTGTAACAGACGTGTAAATCTCTGTGGAGTCCTGCATCCAAATATGTATAAATGTACGCACAAATCATGTGCGAGAGTTTAAAAAACGTTCAGCCTTGATTTCATAATTTACACAGACTGTGCCATAAAACAAATTTAAAAATTCACGCAGCCTGCTGTTTCAGATGTACCAAGGACCATAGAACCATAGACCCTGATAATGCTACATTCTCAACAAGTAGCAATGATAGTTTATGCCTATCATGCCTTTACACAACAATAAAGACTAGTGTTTGGCACAGTACAGTGTAATAGAATGGAACAATGCATCAAGTGAGCCATGTCCTCATACTCTCTCTCACAAACACAAACAACTAAAGTCACAAGAACACATGTCACATGAACATCTGTCACCATATTAATAGAAACATGCATATTTGTACTCGTCACTGATGAAAGTGTGAAAGAACAAACCCTAGTCAGACAATCAGGTCAGCAACTGAAGTCTTTTCACTTATTCTATATGTAAATAAATAATGCCGCAATAACTCCAACAACAACTTAAATCCCCAAGAAATATGACAACGGTATGTCAAAATGCAAAACATTACCTAGTCCTAGGGGTGACACTTGTTTGGCATCAGTTTCATGAACTTAAGACTAGCCTTGGCCTTAGAATGGTCTTAGATTGTCAGGTTAGACTAGTCTAATTATCCTGTCGGGTAAATATTAAGACTGACTTAATTTGAGGAAAGAAAGTTAGCCACCTCTCTCCTTGGCTAAGCATGAGGTGAGATCTTTGTTGCAATGGCAACAATCTGTTGGGTCAGTTAGCTAACTATTTCATCTGTTTACCCATCACTTTTAGCAAATTTTTAGCTACCAATATCTACTGTTTGTCCATTACATTTAGATAACAGTTAGCTAACTATCTCAGCTGTTTGTGCAGTACTTTTTGCTGACCTTTTGCTGCTATGTTTCAACTATTTACCCATTATGTTTAGCTAACATTTAGCTTACTATTTTAACTGTTGACCAATTACTTTTAGCTAACTATTTCTCATGTTTATCTTACTTTTAGTTCACAAATTCACTGAATTTTACTGAATACAAAATTTAAAAAAATTAAAGTGCAAGTGAGGCTGAAAACTCAATGAAATAGCTTTGAATCTAGTTCGGAGTAATTCAGGCTTATTCAGGACTCTACAAGGTTTTTAATCATAACATGTAATAGTCCTGATATCATGGAAGTTGATAAACAGCTGCTTAACTGAAAATGTTGAAGGAAGGAAACTTACAAGTTAAGCCAGTATCTCTTTTCATACCATGCCAGTAACATCTAGTTGAATATATTCCGTGTAAACTTGTGTTTGGTAAGGCTGTGGAGCGAGCTAGCTTCTTCCCTCTCTGCTACAAGCATCATGGAGCCAGCATTGACAGACTAATTGTTGCATTTTGTGTGACCACTAACTAAATAGTTCTGGAAATTCACTACACTTCGATGAAGAGTTGTTGTTTTTTGTTTTGTTTTTTTGACAAAGTTGATCCATGACCCACCAGTTGGAAACCACTGGCATAAATTAACTAATATTGCAAATGAAAGCAGGAGTATTCAAACAGCGGTAACGCCATCTAGTCATGGTCAAAAACTGATGCTCAGCGCAGACAGCGTCCTCGCATCCCGTCCCTCAGCTCAGTGTCCCCGGCTGGCTGACCACACCTGCCAAACTGTCTGACGAGGGTGGTGCTTCCAACTGCGGGCATGGACGAAGAGCCTATTCAGACCCAGAGCAGCCAGGTTCTGATCGTTCAAGTTCGGGCTGAAACAATGTTGACGGACAGCCAAACTGTCAAACACATGCATCGCAAACTTCAGCATTACGACTCAACGGCGACACATGCGGACACGCGCAGCGCCACGGCAACATGTCACACCGACACACACACACACACCACCGTCGTCATGGAACGTCAACTAAAACACATTGAACCTCTTTAAATTACTGACAGAAACTACATTATCATCATACAACTACACACACAAGTATCAACAAAGAGATTACCATGACAGTAGACTCACACACACTTGTGGCTGTACAAGGGAGAGAGATTTTATCTGTGGGATTGTGTGTGTGTGTGTGTGTGTGTACTGACTCTTGTTCTTGCGCAGCAGGGCAGAGGAGATCCAGGGTTCAGTTTGGACCATCCTGAGAGAGGGCACGGGCTTGTCCTCCACGGTGGATGACGTGATCACCATGGAAATGCTCGGCAAGGGATCAATCCAGCAGGGAAACACTGTCAATCAAAACGCTTTGAACGGTGGGCGGGGCTTGTGAAGGGAGTTTTAGTCTGTCATGAGACGCGTTTTTTTCAATCCCAGAGTTCGCTTCAACAGTTTACATCCAACTGAATCAATGAATCTTGAAATGGTGGGAAACCAACCGACCAATCAAAAGGCACCTTCTTCTCTGGCTTCTTTCTTTTCCTTTTTTTTGTGTGACTGTGGTTTCTAAGGCAACCAACTGGTGTACAGGCAGCTTGTCTCTCTGAAGTAAAAATATAAAGGATGTAATCTCTGTCTTCTGTGGAGTTACACTATAGATATAGATCTCTCATTCTACATATATATTCTGTTTCTCTGTGGGTATGGGGAGTCTGGGGAGATAGAATATTTGGTTAGTCAGGTTAGCTTTTTTGTTTCGTTGGTTTCGGCAGTTTCATGCATTCTTTCTGTGTGCTGGAGGTTTGTACCGCTCCAGAGCGATGGTGACTGATATTTGAAATGAGTCAAAAAGTAGGCCTTTCTTCTATTACAGTATGGTAATGAGTAGTTACTCTGAGTAGGAGTTTGAGAATGGACTCTACTTGCTTGTGACAGGTTCACTTAGTCCAGGGCAGGTTGAACAAAAAGTACACAGCTAATAGTTCTTCAGGCATCTTAGTAGTAATCCAGTATAGGGTTGTGTGTGTCCAGTGCAGCCTTCACCAGTAGAACACAGTACAGCTAGTATTCCCAGGTTAATAAGACTCCACGGTCAGCATGGTTCCAACAGATCATATGTTACTCAGCGGAATAAGTTCATCCAATTGTTGTTAACACACTACTTGTAAAAACACATTAACTATCTGCAAGTCAAGTCTGTGCTAACCAGGCTCGCCCAGCATGCTGCCAGGTGGGCTGAGCGAGGTGGTGTGACAGAAGGGGTGGAAGAGAAGGAGGTGGAGGGGAGTTGGGTTTCCAGCTGCCTGCTTTTACCCCATCCCTTACGCTAAAAATAGCTCCAATTACTGGCGCTTTCTTGGGGTGGACCCGTCACTGGACAGAGTAGGGCAGTAGGGAGTGATGCTATCACTCGGATTAATCCCAGTGACACACACACACACGCACACGCACGCACGCACGAGCGGCCCTCCACTGGCAATGTCACAGGGCCTGTACAGCCAGAGCTCCGCGGAGCCTCAGCTCCTCTTCACCCGCCTACAGCAGAAGGTGGCTGGCCTCTGCCAGGGTGAAAAGGAGCCCTTTTTAGAAAAGCCAGACAATAACGTAATCCCACATACACTGCGCGGGGATGTCTCTGTGACAACAAGCAGTTCGCACAAACGCCTGTAAACAAACCAGTCCGCTGCAACGTGTTGATTTCACGGAGACGTGCGGCTCCGGAGAAAGTTCCGCTAACTGGATATCCACAACTCACGGGCCAACGGGGCTGTGTGCAGGAACAAAGTGACGTACCATTCACGAGCAGGGACACTGCACCTCAACCGCAAACCGCTTTCCCTTTTGGGGGCAAAGCTGGGGGAGACGTCGGGGAACAAAAGTTTAGATCCGGTATTTGGGGTTAGATGCCAAATGTCTCCTCGCGTTGAAGAAACACACAGAACCAGCCGCTGGCGGCCTGCATTGTACTCCCAACCTCCGACGGTATCTTCTGTTTACCAAAGCATAGCTCGATCCAGGAAGAAGTCGAGCCTCTGAGGTAATCTCCCCGAAATAAAATAAAAAAACACAAATAGCGTCTGAACAGCAACGAACCAAAACTTGAGAAACGTCTCCAAAGTAAAGAAAGCAGATCCAGTGAAGTTCCTGAGCTTGCTGTCAGACGCCTTTGATCGCTTCTTGACGCGCCTCTTCTTCCGTCTGCTTCCGCTCTCTCTTCTTTCTCACATTCAATGTCCTCCTTTACGCGTCCTTCTTACAATTTCGGGAGATGTTTTATTCCTTCAAGGTGGAAACCTTCACAAGGGCGATTTGGACTCATGTTTGTCGCCCGTTTCCCTTTCCGTGCTCCTCCGTTAGACGGAATCTGTGCTGCTCTCCCACACTGCTCCCCCACCCTGCGATGGGGACTGTACCATGTGCCCGAGGCGGGGGTCGACGCGGGCCTGTCTGGCGCAGCCTTCGGTAGTCTTGGTGATACCAGGACAGATACGCATACGTGACGGAAACACGACGTTACTGACATTTCACGGGGTATTTCACATTATCCATTACTCGGACGGCAAGTTAATTTACGGTACGCTATCAACGACCCAAGTGAGTTAGCGGGACAGTAACCCCCCCCCCCCCTCTAACCACAGTGGTCTGTTCCAAGCAGACCTCTGCCGTCCTGGCCATTTATAGTAACAGCAGGATATATATACTGGAACTTTATATTCACGCATACATAGACAACCTTTAGTTAAACCCGTTATCCAGTTTTATGGATACAGCTCCGACTAAAACGAGTTGCTACATACTTATAACCACTTCCTACAGGCCAAGGATAGGTATTACGTTTAACCAAAACTTGACAGAAGAACATTCTAAAATACATTGAATATACTTTCTAAAGGTTCAGCAAAATACAGCTTTAATCGTGAATTAAACAGTTTAGGGTCTGACAGAAATATTTTGTGGTGTGCTCATAAGCAAGCGAGTTGTGCAATGTTTATAAGGAGACCCGGGCTGGAGGGAGGGGGAAGGAGAAAGGGACAAGGAGACAGAGGTCTATATTGACAAACCGCCTTTAAAACGTGCACGTTTCCCCCTCTACAACATATTCATATCTTAATACACAGGCTGCCCTTATAACTGCAAACATATTTGGTGAAGAAAGAGCTAGTTTACAGTAGAGTCTAAAACAGTAGACAACGTTGATGACCGTTTTTATAACCTTTTATGTGACTCGTGCAAATATGACAGACCTGCAATAATACTAAGTGGATAACTAGGTTATATTATTGCCACCGTGTTACACACAAAAGGCTCATTTGGTTCATTCAGTGTTTCAAAATGTTTGAACTTCTCTGTGCTCGGGTAAACGCAGCCTCTACCCTCACTCAGCACGCACCCGCTATGGGCTCTGTTGCTACCCGACGCGGAGGCAGCTGCAACCCAATTGGCTACATAAAGTCCCATCCTTGGTCGTGATTGGGTAGCGGACGGGTCTGTGGGCGGGGCGGACGGCTTAGTTTCCCAGTCTCTCTTCAAACGGCGCGAGGCAGGAATGACGCGGAAATAGTTTGAAGATGTCAGGTAGAAATGGAAAGAGAGAGAGAGAGAGGGAGGGAGACCGAGGGGGTGTGGGTGGAGATATAACCGGGGGAGCGGGGGAGAGAGCGGGGCGAGAGGCTTCCATGAGCACATGGTCACTGAGTGACTCTCTACAGCTGAGATGTGCGACTTCTCCTTCCTCACAAACCAGCCAAAGCTAAAAGTTGTTACTGTTGCTATCCGGCCATTCCGGCTAAATCAGGCACAATGCTGCCTGGGAACAGCTCTGCACACGAGCCGTGTCACAGACCAGCTGACGGCTCCTTAAAGGAAAACTTACCCTCGAATGCAACTCACACTGCACCGAGAAATGTGTGTCACCAGAGTTATTTTTAATGTGATTTTTTTATATCTTTAACGTGTGCAGATTAATCACTCAGTAATATGTAATAAAAAAAAAGGTGATGGTGAAAAGTCCACAGAAGCTTGCTTACTGTAATTACTGTACAAAGGTAAGGTCTCCCCTGATAATCCTCTACTTATGCACATCAGACTGAAACAGCAGTACGTTCAATAACAGTATATTACGCTAATACTGCACATAAAGCCCCATAATGATCATGTAAAATAACAATTTGTTTAGAGATGTTGTAATAACTAATTTAGGAATCTTTTAATTTATTGTCAAGTATCACTTGCAAAATTGAGCTGAATTCCAATAGGCAAACCTCAAAGTTTTTACTGCATTCTGGCTTTGCAATGTCCCTTATAGACTCCAGGTCCTGCAGCTTTCCATGGTAATCTACTCAAGCTCCAGAACCCATGGTTCAAATCACTGCACTCCCACGCACTGAAAAACAGCTGACCAGTCACCTCTAAAATAAGATAGCATGGCCTAATAACATGCTATAATTATAGGCCTTGCATTAAGAGATAAGCCATAAACAAGCAGGAAGTGAGATTATACAGCAATACAGCACGGTGGCAATGTACACTAACGATGTTAATCACATGCAGATGCATCACTACAGGTGGTCTGCTTTAAAAAAGGCCTAATACCCAGCTCAGAGTGACTGGATCTGTCTTAGTTGGGAGCCGGGATAACGTAAAGCACGTTGCCACACTTGGGAAGACAGCGGATGGTGCTTTGTTTTTAGGGACTCTTTCTGTGCGATTGGCACCCAGGAGTCTCCGATATCGTCCAAATGGTATTAAACTTGAGTTGAAAGGACAGCACTGAGTGCAAATGCCAGTATGGACATTGGATCTGAAGGTCTGTCCGTCTACCTCTAGAAGTTGGACTTTGCACGCTGCGATGAAGGAGCAGACATAATACATAAATCCCAAAAGCAAAATCCATAATAAAGTTGTCGAGCGCTATAAATTCAATGAAATTACAGAGGTTTCTACCCTAAACCAAACAATGAGACGGGATGGAGGGTTTCTCTAAAACCACATGAGAAGTTTGAACCAGGACGTGCGATTGACAGCTTTCATTACACAAAAATCATCTCCCATCCATTGTATTCATAAAAGACAATCAATCACATCTCTGCTTGCATCAAAACAAATAAACAAATTAACTCGTCATGTCTTTCCTTGCATGAAAAACAAAGAATATTTCAAATGCTACATTATAGTCCTTTTCTGTATTTTGTGAAGCTGTTTTGCTACTCTACATACAGTGTGCAGATTCTTTAGACAACTCTGACTATTAAGTTGATTCAGGCCCAAATATAATGTTACATTATACATATATGTACAATGTGTGAAAATTAGAGAACAGAAAGAGAATGATAGGCATCAACACATCGCAGGGATTGTACATTGGGAATACAATGTAAACTGTACAAACTGTAAAATATGTAGCTCAAAGGACACATACAAAACCCATAAAAGGCCACTCCTGATCAGATGCAGGAAAATGTGTTTTGAGGTTTTCAGTGACGATTTGACACATTGTTTTAGGCCACAAACAGGCCATTTCACCTGTGCTCTGCCTGGGCAGACATGATACACGGCCAACAAGGTGGCCGGGCAGACAGGTATGTATGAAGACAAAAAGACGGAGCTTAACTCTACTGTCAGGCAGCTTTTCGGCGGCCTGCTGTGTGCATATGTTTGTTTGCACTGAGGAGAAGCATTGGAGTGTGCCGCATTTCTACCCCTATCATGCCATGCAAAGCCCACAATTATACCAGCTCCACAATTACAGACAGACGAGCAACAGGTAAACGAGTGTGTGTGTGTGTGCTGGGGATGACAGGACATTTGTATAGTACAAACACACACAACGGCTGACCTCCATAATTGTTCAGTAGTTTCTCTGTTAATTATAAGGGAGTTCGTACACTAAAATTACTGTTACCAAGCACAGGCCCTTCAACACAAATTATGAAAATAACTTTTTTTTTTCAAACAGACAAAGAAATAGAACTGAAAGTACAATCCTCATGGTGGAAAGAATAAAGCAACATTTATATGCAGTATCTAAATCATTGAACTAATATGTTGGCACCTATCAGATGTATTTATAAGGTAAGATACTTGTTGACCCAATGCCCTGTATAAAAAAATCTTGTTTCATTGTTAGACTCCACAACAGAAATGATTTAACATACATTACTGGAATGCACATTCAAAAAGATGTAATGATGCTTTTATTTATTTATTTATATATATTTACATATACTATTGCAGTAATAAATAAATGCATATAAAGAATAAGCACCCTGTGTTTAAAAAGCTTTTTGTGCTGCAACATTTTTTTGTCTTCACCTTTTCTTTCAGCAGTTTAACCTCATTCTGAGGTTATTTCTTCATGCACTGTTATTGATGATTTACTTTGTTTGATTTAAAATATCAAACATCGTTCTGATAGCGTTAAACCTCATAACCTCAAATCCTGCTTCAGTACATTGTTGGGTAGTGATACAGCATATTGCACTGGCAGAAAAAAGGAAAAGCAGCTTCTCAACAGTGGAATTAGATGCAGCCGTTTCCTGTCTTTTTCTTCTGTCTGTTGCTACTTCTGAAACGCGTTGCAATGCCTATATCACTATATCACTGATTAGTATTTCCCTTCACAGAATTACTGACAAGCTTCCACCAAATCACGTTCAGCTGTACTAACGACCAGACAGCGGAGATTACAACGGCAGCGCGAGGAGGCAAGCAGACTCAAGACTCACGTGCCTTGCAGCAAAATTCCACCCGGCAACTACACGCTGTACCATGGCAACAGCCCTGCCATTGGTCCCCGGTGCGTTTTCAAATGACCAATGGGATGGCCAGCCGCGGGTGATGCTTGTTGCTAGGTAAACATGATGCAGAGGAAAGATAGAGGAGCAGAATTGCCATGCTGCTACTGCAGGGTGATTTCAGCAAGGAGTGGAGGAGGGAGCGCTTCACACTCGGAGATACCCTTCTCACTTGGCGGTGCCAGAGAGACAAAAAACAAAACGAAGCGGGAATGACACAGGCAAAGCGGAATAAAATAAAAAAGACGGCGAGAAAGCCTGTGGGA
The DNA here is from genome assembly GCF_004355925.1 of Anarrhichthys ocellatus. Lineage (NCBI taxonomy): Eukaryota > Metazoa > Chordata > Actinopteri > Perciformes > Anarhichadidae > Anarrhichthys > Anarrhichthys ocellatus. Next base: position 109,861 of record NW_022280073.1, read on the forward strand.
ACGGTGCTGCCATTGTTCCACACGCACAAATGCCGTTAATGTACACGAAGCTAGCCTGTAGAGAAAACCAGCAACCTATTTTACCGTTACTTTCTTCAAACAATGATATGATTTACTGAAACAATAATAAGAAAATAAGTTTAGAATTATGCTGCCTCCACACTAAAAGAGTAAATCTAATAATGTAAATAAAATATAAAAATATAGTTTAAATATTCTAATACAAAAGGACTTTAAGTATGTGGTAAATGAATACAGTTAGTTAGCATCAGTCAGCTATAAGAAGTCATCATGTTCCACATTGAATGGTGACAGTACTGCCATGTGGTGGTTCAATTCCTTCAAAGTCCCTGTTCATGAACCGTTTGTGTCTGATGATTGTTTCAGATAAGAAAACCATTCTGGATTTCTGTTTTAATGATCTCTTATCAGGACCCGACGACTCTCACGAGCCCAGCAATGGATTCTCATGTTGTCATGTTCATTTGAGTGTTGAATATTCCATTTGTATTGGTATTGGCCTGTTAAAGTGAAATCAGTGCATTTACTTATAAATTCAAATATCACTTCTTCTGGATGGCAGAGAAAACTAGAAGCATAAATGACAACTGCCTCTCTCATTCCTTTGGTCTGGGCTGAGCTCGCTGACATCCCAGTATCACACCATACACACAGTGTGTGTGTGTACAGTATATGGTTACACAGTGTTTCCTCCCCAGCTACTCTCACCGCGATGCGAACACACACACACACACACACCCTCCTGTTGAACATCCTCAGTGATCAGTGAGAATAAGTGGCTGCTGACTCTGAATGGATCAAAGCCGACGTGCAGCTGTCTGCTTGCAGCCGCGGTGCAGAAGGAAACTGGTCACTCCATACTGGGAGAAAAAGGGCGTTTGACAAACTCACATCAGACTTGGTACATGCCCGATCCTTAGTCCAGATGAACGGCTTTTCCAAACGCCTGCCACTACCCAGTGGTAGAATGTAACTAAGTTAATTTACTCAAGTACCGTTTACTGTAGCATACCTGTAGCAATTTCACGAACTTCACGAAACCGACACCCTTTTCACATCATAAGAATTAGTTCTTCCATTACAGTCATTTAGCAGACGCTTTTATCCAAAGCGACTTACAATTCAGGTTCTATCACATTTCTACACGGGAGCAATTTTGGGGTTAAGTGTCTTGCTCAAGGACACATCGACATGCAACTAGCAGAGCCGGAGCCGGGGATTGAACCACCGTCCCTCTGATTGAAAGACGGCCCTGCTATCCACTTAGCCCTTTCCCAAGAATATCAAATATGTCGCACTGTTCTACAGTAAATCAAACTACCCAAGAGTATATAAAATACTGTTATAGTACAATAATATCATGCTGCAAATATGTTAATGCCTCAGCTAAAACAATTAATTCAATAATAAAATATATAACATTGTAAGACATTAGCAAGGGCCAATGCCTTTGCTTTTAAGGCAAGTTTAATTGTATAGCACATTTCATACACAAAGGCAGTTAAAAGTGCTTTACATGATGTAATAAAACATTAAAAACACAAAGAAGTAAAACAAGTGTTCACATTCTGATAATACCTACATACTTTTACTTCAGTACAATTATGAATGCAAGACTTTTACTTAGTACAGTATAAAAGCATTGTGACACTGTGTTTTTGCTAATTTTCTTAAATAAAGATGTGAATACTTGCCTATAACTATCTGCTTTTTACTGTTATTATGGACGTTTTTGAGAGACATTAAAGCTTTGTTATGAAAGATGAACAACTAAGGCAAAACTACATTCTTCACTCTATGAACCTCGAATGTAAGCAAGCCATTGATATGTTTTAAGGTTACATTTAACTAAGACTTGTAAATGGGCCCCCAGCCCTTATATTACCTTGAATACTACAGCTGATAATGCCATTGCTATGTAATTAATGGGAATGATCATTTTTACATCAGCATTGTCATTTTCATTTAAAATGTATTCAAATGATCATGGTGTTTTTTTTGCGAGTATCTGTACCAAGCAAAGTTGTTTGTAGAATATGATTTGTATAATGGGACATTTCTGCGGCACCACAATACCACATATTGCACCTCCTGCGATTTGGATATTGCACTAGGCTATATTGTGATTTTGATAAAATTCAGATTTTGTTATATCCCCAGTTATATTTCTGCAGTTTTACCCATCAATCGTAGATATAACACAATATGGTACCCGTACATGGTAGTAAACCTGATCCAGTGAAGGGCGTGGCTTTAAACAGGCATAATTATGTGTAACAGGTTTTTATTCTCTGAGATGCCTTGGGCTTTGATCCTCTCAAGGTCCGCTGCACTTTGTCCTTTTCCGATGTTTATTCGTCTATCTTTAACATATACCATACATGCTCGAGTAATACGGAATAAGATAAAATGACAACAAATTCAAAAGTGTAGCAGAGGGAATAGATACTACATACCTCCAATGCAGCATCACACAATGTGTAATTACTCGAGATGCACCGATTCCGATTTTCCAATTTTAAAAAATCTGAGCCGTCAGTTTTTTTTTAAATATTGCTGTGAAAAAGTGTCCTTCAAACAACTGTACTTATTCAAGTTTCTCACCAAAAACTACATTTTATGAGATACACGTCACGTTAGCTACGTCATAAGTGTGACTGTGCCAAGGAGACAAATTGCGAGCATACTTCACTCATGCTGATCGACGTGAACAACACAGTGTGTGAGTGTGTGTGTGTGTCTGCAACATTACCGTCTTTGCTGCATTGTGCCAACGTAAAACTACCACGCAGCACACCTGTGTATATGTAACGGGCTCATGAAACATATGAAACTGACCAGCGGGTCCCCTGTCATGGGCGACCAGCTGAACGCCGGTTTGGATCAGTGCATCCCGAGTAATTACATGATAGACGTCGTTGGTGGATTCATAAAAACAAACTAAACCCGTTTCCTATGCTGATGGACAACAAACAAGTCACAAACAGAATCTATAGTAAGAGTTTATGTAACATTTATTATCATCCAAGCATCATGAACACAGTTCCCCAGCAACAACATTGTCCTTGAGCATGGAAGTCTGTTCTTCACCCTTTGGAGCTGTAACAAAATAATCTAAACTCAAAGACTCCCTTACTAGCCTTCAACCCATCCCACAGTCTTCATATAGCCAATGGACTTTGTTCACATGTCAGGAGGTGGTTGTAGATGGGGGGGTCATCACTGATGGGCTTTGGGTGTTAATGTGGTCCTCGATCTTTCACCAGCTGTCTACAGACTCCTGGTCCATGACTGTGGCTGGTTTTGGTCTGAGGAGACTGGAAGAGTTCTGACAGCCGGTAAGTGGACCTCTGAGCTCTGATTCTCCTTCGCTGGCCTGTCAAACTGGGCACAATTTTGCTCGGAGATCTCCGAAACCAAATCCACACGGGACAGTTTCCTGGAACATTTGGTCCAAGATGAGGTCCATGAACTTATCAAGGTCTCACGAACAGTGACTCTGTTCCAGAAACATCGTTACCGTCAACCTTTGTGTCAGATATAATGCTTTAACACACCAAAATAATGTATGTCAGTTAGACAATGACATGTCAATACCATATATGACCTTATGATATATCGAATGACAAACCTGTAGTTGAAACTCACAACAACTAATGACTGACAGTTTATATGCTAATAAATATCTGATTTTGCTTCCATGTGAAGGGTTGATATTGTTTGTAAAATATATATGTTTTGACTATGACAGTGTAAACTCAGAAAGAGCTGGCGTGAGCGGCTGCTGATCGGTTACTGGCATTTCAGTTGTGCTCCGACTTCAAACGGCAGCAGTCCATATTTCCATTTGAACAATGGATCAAAGGCCAACATGTAGCCTAATATCAAAGGTGATGAACTCACAGAGAATTATCACCAACACTGCAGTTCCCCTCAGCTCTGTAGAGACTCTTTCGGCTCATTGTTTTTGGGTTTCGCTGCCTACAGCTGTATTGTTTTGGTTCGTCCTCATCATTCCAATGTGGGTAGTTAAAATACAAGGTGTGTGTGTGTGTGGGGGGGGGAATTATTGTCGGTCACATGGGCTTCAACTGACATGAATGGGAGACGCAGCAAATATGGTGACCGACAGGTGCTGGTGTGACACCTTAAGGGTGACAGACTTCTTGTGGCTACAATGGTACAAACATGTTTTTTTTTTTTTTAGAGTGTTTGTCAGTAGTTAGTGGTCATTTTGTTAAAGCAAATTGGAAGCGATGCATTTCCACAATTTTACTGTACGTAGCATCTCAGCTGTGATCAGAGCGGTTTGTCAAAGTGTTACTTTACATTCAGCTGAAGCCCAAAATCTAACAAAAAGTCACACGTTAGCTACCACTAGCTGGAACATGAGAGTTTTTAATTTTGGTGATCTAAATTAAATCGATTTAAGGAGCTGTTCTTCGGAAAAAAGCCTTGCCCTTTAAATACTAGGCTACCCAAACAGGGTTGATAGCTTCGGTGAGTTATACCTTGAAAAGGTCAACCTCCCAGTAAAAGAAATATACACATGTGGACACAAACAAATTCACTAAGCAAGTCTGGTTGAAAAGCCTATTGTTTTTCGTTTTTTATACACCACCAAGTGGACAGGAAACAAAAGCTTGTCTAATGCTGCCACTTCCTCTGTTGAAAACAGTCAACATCAATCCTGTTTTCACAGCTAAATGTTTTACCGAAGAAAAAGTAAAGTTCAGCTAACTTATCGTGACTTCAGCAACATTTTGTAGACGTCATAAACAGGGGGGGAATATGATATCCCGCCACAACAGGTTACCTTTTTTTACCGAGAACTAAGTCACGCTCTAATTCAAATCCAAATCATTCAACGCACGCACGCACCGCACGCACCGCACGCACCGCACGCACCGCACGCACCGCACGCACGCAGCCCATGTTCCATCTGCAATTTTTGTATTTAGTATTGGTCAGCAAAGAGCATTTGGACAACACGTGGGGCTGTAACCCCCAGCCAATAAGCAGCCTGTTCTCATTCCCAGGTCAAACATCATCCCGCAGGTTTCGCACAATATAAATCATGCTATTTTAACAAAAAAACTTTTGTTTTGGATTACTCATCTAAAGTAGGTAAAAGTAGAGCAACAAACGTGCTGAGCAGCAACAACAATCACGTATATATTGAGGAAGTGCATCGGTGGATTGATCGTATAT